>NC_087204.1:103906171-103953369 GCF_015104395.2 Macrobrachium nipponense
AGTTATGTATTTGTATGTTTCATTAATATTTATCATTTCTAAGCTTTCTGGAAGATCTTGTATACGTGATCTTTGATCAAAAGCAATGTTTATTATTTATTTATTATTATTATTATTATTATTATTATTATTATTATTATTATTATTATTATTATTGTCTTCAAAACTTATCATATACGTATGCTTGCAGAAGTGGCTGTAACCTCCGTACGCCATAGCGACGCCTCTGGCATCAAGGAAAACATCACGAAAATGTTGCTCGTTGTGTCCACCATGTTCGTGGCTCTGCAGTTACCAAGGTAAATGTCCTATGAATGTTTGTTTTCATTCCTAATTCCTTTTCCTTTCTCTCTATAAAGTTGATGATTGTAGATTAGCTGGCGTAATTAAGTACGAAGTTTACCCGCCTTCTCAAAGTGAGATTTTCGGACTGGCGGGAAAATCCCATAACATGTTTGCGGCCCCCGATTATTTGAAAGTTCTCATATTACCGTTGTAATAAAATGGTTTATTTTGAGAGAAGAAAAACCCGCTCAAAAAATCTAAAAACTCGTCATAAACTTGAATGATATAGATTATAGATTATCTCACAGAACAAGAGCACTAGAGCCACCCGCGGTCGCGCGCCGTTTCTAAGTGAGATCTCGAACGCTGGTGAGTTAAGCGCGGGAAAACCAAAACATGTTGTGAAAGGTCTCGTGTTACCGTTGAAATTAGCGAGTTCATTTGAGAGAGAAAACACAAAGATAAAAAAAAACTCGTTGGTTTTTATCCAGTGACGGTGATCTGATGCAGTTTGTCTCTATAAACAGCCATTTCTTGACGTCATCAGACTTTTTTTCTTCTTTTTCAAAACCATCCTGTTCCCATTTTCTGTGGACTCGGTGATGTTAGGCACTCATTTCGACGTTTATTTGTACTTCCGTATGGTGAACTAGTCCTGCTTTGAATTATGACTCGCTGCATGTTACTTTATTTAAGGGATTAATGTTCCTGCAGGATTTACCTGACGCGAACAGATTGCAAAAATGTGCCAAATAGTTGGCTAAATACTACAAATGGATCTAGTACATAACCCCCTTCATATACAGCTGCTTGTTTTAACCCGAAAAAATCAACCGAAACACGAAGAATTTCTGACTATTGTCGAGTAAAAACACCCCATCGGAAATCGAGCGTCATCTGTCTTAAAAGATCAGAGACAGCTTTTCTTCAAGAAAGCGAATAGTCTACGTACGAACTGAATACCAGGCAATATCAAGATGAGGTCAAAAATAAAGTTATCAATTTTTCCTCAGTGCATGTTCCTTGGAGTCAGAGACTGCTAACGTAGATGACCCTCGGTAACAATCTAATTATCGGTATGACTTGCTCCATATACAGTATTACTCGGTAGGTATTGATATGGCCAGATGGCGTTAGTCTCACGCTGCTATCAGGCGAAATGAACTGCAAGTTGAGCTCTATCACGTCAGCGTTGCGATGTGGAAACAGCAGCGCCTAATCCACCATCTCTTTCCATCTGAAGCTTATTTCCAGCGTAACCAGATAATTATTCTTCTTGATGATTATTCCTCTTGATGGGCTGATTATGAACACGGTCTTATTCGTTTACCCCAACTGTAGCTACGGATTGCTCTCTCTCTCTCTCTCTCTCTCTCTCTCTCTCTCTCTCTCTCTCTCTCTCTCTCTCTCTCTCTCTCTCTCTTCAACCAATGGATGACTTACCTTTACACGAATTGTTTTTTTTATTTTATTATTAATGTGCATATCAAAGTACGCTAAAAAAAAAATGAAAATACGAGTAATTTGATATACCAGTAACAAGTACAAAACAGATGCGAATGTACGTATACTGGTGCACGCTTACACACACACACACACACACACACATACACACACACAGTGGATACTTTGCACTGATGTTTATTCTGAACACTAGTCTTGTATCTCCTTAGAAGGTTATAAGGTTATGATATTTTAAAATATAAGAATTTTTTTCAAGGCAAACATAACTTAAATACACTATCGAGTGTCTTCCGCTACCAAGGACTGGATGGAGAAGATACACAGGGTGTGGAGAGAATTCTGAAAGACCTTTTTCTTCTTCTTCTTCTTCTTCTTCTTCTTCTTCTTCTTCTTCGTCTTCTTTTTTTGCATTTATTTTACTGTTTTAACCCTGACCTGTGATTTGCATAGATGACGAATGAATTAGTGGGAAAAAAAGTACTCAGGTGACGGAGATGGAGTGTGTGTGAAGATGCGGAATGTGTAATAACATATGTATTCTTATATTATTGAAGATTTAGGGCTAAGCATTCCTTCCCGTAGGAGGGTTTGTGGCGGGGGTGGGGTGGGGGGGGGGGGGCGGGCAGGCAGTTCCGTCAGTGCGCCTTATGCATGCGGTGCACTGTAAGCATTACTTTTAAAGTTCTTTGCAACGTCCTTTCTTCATACCCCTAGCTGCAGCCCCTTTCTATTCCTTTTACTGTACCTCCGTTTATGTTCACGCATTTCGAACCTTTCTTATTGGCAATCTCCTTTTCAGCGCTGAAGGACCTCATCGTAGGTATTGTCCCAGCACTTGGCCGAGATCTCGCTTAATTGAAGAAGAAAAATTAACTTTTGTTGGGTGGGAAACTCGATTCTTTTGAGATAGCAGGAGTTGGACCCACACCGTCATCGGTAGTGCTCGGTGGAGCCTGTCGTTCTAGACATCATTTCTGTCTTTTTAGATTGACTGATTGTACTAGATTTAGGTTACGTTTGATTTTAAATTTTGCTTTTTCTTTTATAAAATTAGCAGAATATCACTGATTAATGTAATCTTTAGTAGTAGACTAATCACTAATCTGTATTAGGTGAGTCCAGCCGTCGTGATAGGTTGATTCAAGGTTAGAAATGATTAAGCAGTCAATAAAATCTGTCATTTTATTGAAACTTTTGCATTGTCCTGTTTAAAAAAAAGCAAGAGAGGGTTCTACACCAGATCAGCTCTCTAAGGACTGATTTCAAGACGGAAATGGCGAAACGACTTAAATGCAGGTTGACGTCATCGTCAGTGAAGAAGGACTTGGCACGGGACGTCGAGTAGATTCTGAACCTGCAGCAGATGGGTCACCGGTGGAGGAGGAGGAGGAGGAGGAGGAGGAGGAGGAGGTCTCGTGGCTGAACGTAGCCTCGATGGTCGTCGTGGAATTGAAAGTTCGATCTGGGAAGATCCTCGTGACGGAGTCTATTTCCCCTGTGATCTTCCCCTCCAGTCCGACCGTCTGCTCGCCCTTGACTGCGCCCGACGTGGCCGCGATAAAAGGCGTCGATACTTCGGTCCGCTCTCTGTAAAGGCGGGCGAGCTCTTCTGGGGTCTTGGGTAGCCGCCGCGCCCCTCCTTTCCGTAACCACTCAGCGGTATTGAGTTCCTGAACGTGACGCCCTCCATGTGGTAGTTGTCCGGGCCGACGGTGATGAGTCCCTGAAGCTCCCCCTGGCTGACGCTGTAGGAATGGGAGGAGTTGACCAGCAGGTAAGTCAAGTCCATGAATAGCAAGTGGTCCTTAGCCCCGATGATCCCTTGTCCTTGGCCGAAGCCGAGGAAGCTCCCGCCTTGTACCCAAGTTCTCGTTTTCCTCCTTCACTGAAGGTCATGCCGCCGAACAGCCCTGGCGGACACGTACGATTCGTTCCCAGTGGCGGTGAAGGTCGCCACGGATTTCTGCGCCACCACGAGGTGGAGGTGGCCCAGGTGTATGTCCTCGATGTGGAACACCATGACGGTGGTGGGACTGGTCGCCGCTGAACGCGGTAGTGTAAGTACTCAGTCTGGTTCCAGTGGCCCTTGAAGCCGTCGGAAGTGCTGAACTCGCCCGTCTCGTTGACGTGGAAGGTGTAGTTCCTCTCGGCGAGGTACCTGGGCACGGGTTCTCCTCGGTGGGTTCCTTCGATGATCTCCAGCCATTCCTGCGTCAGGCAGATATTGTATTAATAAAGCCAATGCCGAGATTTCTGCTTCACAGGACTACTACTACTACTACTACTATACTACTACTACTACTACTACTACTACTACTACTACTATTATTATTATTATTATTATTATTATTATTATTATTATGTTGAATAAAATGGCAGAATTCAGCGAATTAATCTTATATATATAATCTATATATAATTCGGTGAATTCTGCCATTTTATTCAACAGGAACTGTTTAGAAGAGAGTCTTCCTCCAAAATGTTATGATAATGATTATAATTCAGAGACGAACCCTGTTCCTGTGGCTTAAACCAAACGGCGTGACGGGAGGCTGGAAGAAAGGGTTTGGGTCAGCAGCACGATCAGGCCGAAACAAACGCGTAGAAAAAGTAAGGGGACAGACCCATATGCAAATGACTGACTTCAGAAACTATAGTAATAGTTTTTTTTTTTTTTTTTTTTTTTTTTTTTTTTTTAAATTTTTTTTTTTGGAATAATAAAAGATGGAGGAGTTACTTACCTTCTCAGTAGGTGCGTCGAGATTGGGAAGATTCACAAATCCTTTTCCCTGCAAAAGATAATTGATTCATTATTAATCATTATTAGAAAAAAAAAAGAAACCCACAAAATTACTGTGTATAACGTGTTTACTATAAGTATTTACACTTTATTTCTGCTGGGCCTTGACCCAGGCTGATAACCTTCACATCTCCTTTAAAAAGGGCCACAGATTGGGCCTGAAAGTACTCGAGTGTCGAGTAAAATAAAGCGTAAATACTTATAAGTAAACACGTTATACACAGTAATTTTATGGGTTTCTTTTTCAATTATTATTTTTTCTATCACAGCCATCCTATTCGACTGGGTGTTATTTTTTATTATTATTTTTTTTATAGTGTGAGGTTCCGGGTTGCATCCTGCCTCTTTAGGAGTCCATCACTTTTCTCACTATGTGCGCTGTTTATTATTATTATTATTATTATTATTATTATTATTATTATTATTATTATTATTATTATTCAGAAGATGATCCCTATTCATATGGAACAAGCCACCCACAGGGGTCATGGTTATAGTGTTCATTAAAAAGTAAGAGGAGTTAAAGAGAAATACAGAAAAAAAGAGGTCCAACCTATTAAAAAAAATGATACATGAACAAATAGATTTTTAAAAATGTATTAAAATGATAGGAGGAGAATAGTATTAGGTATCAAGCATTGCAACTTCGCGTGAACTTCTAGAAGTTCCAGTTACACAACTTGACTGTCCTTTGTTCGTGGCCTTTGGAACGCCCTCGTATAGTCACGTTATTTAAATAATGTATTAACTGACTGATCATCAGTTATATACTGCTTCGGTGTTATTTGTTATCAGTTATATTAATTGAAATCGGTTCGTATTACCGTTTACTTATTTGTTCCAGTTTTAGCCCTTTCTACTTCGTCCTCGCTTTTTCATTTGTTTATTTATTTATTCTGGATGTAATCGTGTTTCAGTGTTTCATGTTGTTTGAGAATTGTGTCAGCTGTCAGTCACTCTTTTATTGATAGATTGATTGATTTTAGATGCTGGGAAGTTGGTGACTTACGTACCTATGTGCCAGCGGAGAATCAGTTATAAAATATAAGCACAAACTAGTGCAGGTCTCTCTCTCTCTCTCTTTAAACTTGCATATTTAGACGCCTCAGAAGTTTTATTATTCTTTAGCAATTTACAGGACAATTAGAGAACAAAATATATTCACTTTACCTCGAATTTAGCAGCGACTCTGCCAGCAGACGGGATGGTGCTGCCATCTGTTGGAAAAAAAAAATACCCATCATTTAGAGACCTCAAAATCTCCGCCAGATTTGGTGGTCTGTCGTCACCCACGAAAACCACCTTTGGTCAAAATTTCGCGAAAATCCATGCGTAAATTTTTGGATAATATTTCTAAAATAAAATTGCAAACATACATAAAACCTCCTTGCTGGTGGAATGCAGTTAAAATTGATATTAACTTAACTACGATCACTGATATTTCGTTATCACCTTTTGCGTCTGTTCCTTTGGAGTTAGTGCGTGCTACTCTGTTAGCAAGACATCGAGTTATGCTCATTGTCAAAAACCGCCCATTGCCAAGGGTTTCCATTCCCACCCCACCCCACCCCTCTGCTACAGACTCTGGAGCTGCATTTCTGGTTGTGTCATGGGTGGTTATGCTAAGAATCTTAAGACATACAGGGTGTCCATAAAGTCCCGTACCATTACAAGCCATAAATACTTGTAATGGTACGGAACTTTATGGACACCCTGTACTGTCTGCTTCTAAATGCTACATAGATGCCCTAAACTTTTGTCTTATTTCAGATACTTTATGTAAGGACTGATTATGTGTATATTCGCCTTTACATTATAATTTTATCCATATTTCCCCCATTAAAATATTATTGTCAAGTTATGGACATATCAAGGAATTAGAAGAGTAAATGATACAGCTAAGAGTGTGAGGAACTTTCTCCGCACTTCTGAAGCAGCTGAAATGAATAGACCTGTTATTTCACAGTGCAGTTATACATTACATAATGTGAGTGAAAACAGAAGTATACTCTGTTGAAATTGAAGTCTAGTTAAATGGTCAGACTAGTACATACTGGTGGAGGTCCAAACGTTAATTACCATTGTTAAGCTACAAGGCAACTGCTATACTCTAAACGGGAAAAAATCATGAAACTGATGATCCAGCAACGGTAAATCAAAAGATCTGATGTATGTTTCACCGATACCATCATCTCCGCAGAGAAAGGAAGTCTCCTTACGAGCCTGTCTTTGTTGATTCCCTTGCAAAGTGTTCGCAGGCTTCACGTTTCCTCCTCCAAGTACTTGGGTCAAAGGTAACACCAAGTTTTGTCTGATATTTGCAGTTACTGTGGGCAGTGAATTGTGGAATGGGACCATGGTACAGTTTTGGCTAGTCAGCAAAATCATAGCTTTACTGGGACTTCAGCTTCATATGCTACTGGCTAATCCAAACACACACACACACACATGGTCTGTTCTAAATGTCTGTTGAGGCCAGAAGCCACTTTTTTTAAACTGATTTGAAGAAAGCAGGAGACTGCAACAAGAGTAGAATCATCTGCATATTGCACTGTTCCGTTTTGAAGACCAACAAGAAATATCTTTCGGGAATGAATTTAAGTGCATAGCCTCCAGCATTTTATCTACGAAGTCCGGGGAAGTGTTGACGATTTGTGAAACTAGAGATGATCTGAGAGTGACCCAAAAGATTTCGATGAAATGAATTTTGTATCCGCAGAAGAGCTTTATGGTTAACCAAGTCGAAACAGAACTATAATCAACCTGAATGAGTGATTGAGTCTGATCTAACTTCAGAAATACAATGAAATGTTGAATGGTTTTAACAACAAATGACTTAGTACAGTGGTGATATTACAAGCAGTGTTTAGATTTTAACAAATATTCATTAGTGATACCTGGAATTAACCTTAAGTTATAGCGACTGCCTTCCTTTGTAAGAAATAATCATACATTGACATTTTTAGCTCCTTATTCTGTACATAAAGCTTTATTTTAATATATTTGATATCTAAAATATGTGGAGAGAGAGAGAGAGAGAGAGAGAGATGAGAGAGACGAGAGAGAGCGATGGGAGAGAGAGAGAGAGAGAGAGAGAGAGAGAGTTAGTTAGTTAGTTAGCAGGACTGCACCAAGACCACGAAAATGTCACTCACCTGCCAACAGGAACCAAGGAGGCCAACAACGCCCCAGAGAAGAAGCAGGTCTTTCGTTTGCATCTTGTCAACTGCAGCAGCGTCAATGATGGCAGACTCTGCTGGGTCATGTATTTATACACATCCTTCCTGCAGTTGCCTGCCAGCCTGAGAAGAAAGCACATGCCATAGGTTGCACCACGGTTGCACAATTCTGGCGCGAACACTTTCCCATCATGTGATGGTTATCATTGAGGTGACTTTCCCATTGATTCACTGAAATCATGTGATATTTCCCCCCATGTTTCTTTGGAGTTGCGGTGGTGAATGATGACTTACTTTTTTTTTGTGTATAAATCTGATGTAGGAGGAGGAATGTCCTTAGCTCCTGAGACCATTTCCTCATCAGTTCCTTTTTATGTCCCCGCAGCTTCTCCCTCCGTCTGGACGCCATGTGGACAGAGAGGACATCCCCTCTGAGCAGGGAGGTGCAGAGGATCTTGAACGATCTCTACTACTCCCACATCTTCATCAATTCCTCATCTACTCGGCATGCGGCTCGAACTTTCGCCAGTGCCTGCGTCAGATGGTCCTCTCGGGTTTCCTGAAGGTCACCAGAGGGCGGCTACGGCAAACGGCAAAACGGCGTCTCTTGGGCAACGTTGTTGCTCGTCTTCTAGAGGAAAGGTCGAGCTGGGGCCTTTTAGTCAGTGCGATTTTGACCCCAGGAAAGGTCACGTCTAAAGTGTCGATACCTGAATGAAGGAAGAAAGGCAGCTGGGTGTTTGCTGAAGATCTGGGAGCCAGGGTTGAAATGTATGAAAGAATTGAGTCAAACTTGGGTCAGTTTGTAAACAAGGTCATGTCACAGCCCTAGATAGAGAAGCAATTGCCCTCAGTCATTGAACTATCTGTAGAAAATGCACTCCAGTTTAATCTGTGGAACTTTCTATGAGTGCGGTTTTCGAGGTCGGTTGCCACGACACTGAACAAATCAGGATAGAGATTAGTATTCATTTATATAAAATCATAGTTTATTCTAGTGGAATACAGTTGAATACTGCAGTGAGAATCACGGTATGGAAATACTTCGGATTTGTCTTAGCATATTTCAGAATTTATCAGGACTATGATAGAACACCGAACTCAATAAAAAATTCTCCACTAATGGGGCGAATGAAGCATCTCGAATCTGGAAACAGTTCCAATTTTTTTTTTTTTTTTTTTGAGTCTAATACTGTGTGGACATCTTTTTTTTTTCAACAAAGACGAATGAGGAAAGAGCTTGACGTAAGGAAATATAAGTCCTAACTGCCCAAAAACGAAAAATTTGAGAAGAAAACTCAGGAAGTATCGTTGCTAAGGCTTTACATTCTACCCATCAGCTACGTAGTGGTAGTAGTGGCGGTGGTTGGGATTTGCCTTTGAAACGGCTCTAGTGATGATTATTCCCAATGTGATTTGCAAGCCGATTATGTAGAAAGACTAAACTGCTGCTACAGGCCACCCGTGAAAAAAGCAATGTAAACCGGGTTTACTTGACGAAAATAACTTAGATGTCAGCAAAGAATAAGATACGGAATTAAGTGGCCTCTTGTCTGTCAGAAATCCCAAATGTATTATCAAATAGAATATAGAAAGACTCAGTTGACTGGTGAGTGTTAAAACAGTCATAACGACCCAATTGTTTTGTTAATGTCCGTGTAATAAAAAAAAACGCGCTATGGGGATAGGAATTAGAAAAGAAAAACAATAAATAATAATGACAGAAAGAGAAATGCTTCTAAGCAAAAGTTAGGCTAGAGGGCTGCAAATTGGTATGTTGATCATCAACTTCCAATTTTTTTAAACATACCAAATTGCAGCCTCTAGCCTCCGTACTTTTTTATTTTATTTGAGGTTTAAATTTAGCCATAATCGTGCCTCTGGCAGCGTTTCTGGGTACCACAGCGATGGCCAACACCGGACCGTGGCTGAGTTTCATGGCCCGCGGCTAATAGTTTTATGGGGCAGCGCAATTTTTTTGTTTTACTTGTTTTAGTAGAAATGGATAAAAAAAATAGTGAGCATCGTCCGACGTCAAAGAAAAAAATTAACCAATATGACGTAATTTGTATGATATCCACGAAGCTAAATCTCCTTATAAGGGTCAAGGATTTCCAATAGGGTCATTCAGCGACCTACCTCAAGCCCAACGGAGTGGCAATATGCCAGTAGACGTCAGGTGTGGGAACAATCATTTTTTCCCACTATTTAGTTTTGCAATTTTTTTTTTATGGAATCGCTATCAGCTGGAACCCGCGTGGGTAGAAAAACATCTGATGATAATAATTTTTCACTTTATGAATCAGGGCAAAATTCCTTACTTGTCCTAGCTTTAGTCAAAGAAACGATTCAGAGTTTATCTCATTCTATAAAAGGAGAAGAGGAATTGCAGTTCGTCACGTAGCCTGAATTGAGCAAGATGATTTAAGTACTACCATCTGCAGTGTTCCTAGAATGACAAACTGGAAGTTGCACCTCCCTTAGGGGGAGGGGAACATCCACTGGGCATGACTGCCCAAAAACTGGGTTATTTTTTTTTAATGGAAATGACGTTAGTGGTCATCTTACTCTTAAGTTTTCTTATCTCTAGACCAGGGCCAGACAAGAGCTGGTCTGAGACGCCGAGCCGTATAGGATATCGGGAAAAGACGCAATCATAATACTACGTAGAAAGTAAACTGAAATCAGCACCGCCGAAGGCAAAATATAAAAAGCAAGAGAGCTGTTGCAAAGGCAAACTGCTCGAGTTACTACTGCATTTACTAATTGGGTCTCGACCGTCTCGTTGCTCAGCCTCCGGGGGGAGGTGGTCACTGGGTCAGTGGTCAGGTAGGTTCAACCAGCCACCGTCTGAAGCCTGACCCGATTCCAGTGCTGGTCCTTGCACTACAGGGGGTGACCGATAAATACGGTTACTGACCATTTCAGGCCCTGCGATGCATAGGTTTTCTTAAATATCTTTTTAAATATCAACTGTATCTTCCTGAAAATTTGGCACAACATGTTTTACACCTTCCGCTAATATATGGCAATATAATTAAGTACCCTCAATTAATAATTAAGGCACTTTACTTAGAACATTTTAAATTTCCTCAGTATTAGTTGTAGATATACGAACACCTGTCGTTGGCTTAGCCAAAGAGTTAGGAAAAAAGCCCCGCCCACTCTTCTCTTTCTTACTCTGTCTGATACTTATGAATGAAATAGTGTACTACCATATTTTTTTACGTTTTAAAATGTACGCGAACAACCATTTATTACTGATTACTTTTCATAAAGCCATTTATATTTTTTTATTATCGCGTACGTTTCTTATCTATTTCCATGAAATGGTGTGGTATTGGCAACTTTAGATTATTATTGGAGATATAAATATGGAAGGAAAAAAAAACAGATCATAGTTTATTTAAAAAGCAAAGATCACTATACATTATTTTATTATATATATCCAATAAAGTATGTACAATATATACAGAAATTTTACAGATTCTGAAGTAAATTTTTGCAGTAACCATGAAAACAGCATAGACATGCAAAATAAAAAACTGGTGGATAAATATAACAAAACTTATTAATTACAGGACTATATATACACACGTATAAGGATATTTCAGCTCACTCCCCATCACTGTCTAAAAACAGATCGTCCTCGTCATCACTGGCGACGTTGACAACGATTGAATCTATGCAATTCCGGACGTTGTCAGTAAGCCATTATTCGTTCTCGAAAGCTTGACTTCGTTGGACAGCTCCTTCCCACACCTGTTTAGTGACAGCAAGCCTTGCTTCCTCCAATCTGGCCTTTAGGTCTGCCCTGGTGAAATGCCGTAACGATGAACGTACATATAGCTTCATATGCGCCCATACCTGCTCGATGGCATTGAGTAGGATGGGCGGGTGGAAGCCGGACGACAATATAAACACACCTGAACAGCTTGTAACTACTGCCACTCTAATTTTCAGCGGGTATTTTTTCCGTATATGTATACTCTAAATAAACCAAGAGGTCATAATAATCTCCAAAAATAATGAAATGCAAATAAACTTTATTGCATAAACTAATTTGGATACATAAAACAATAATCCATAAAGTAATTTAAAAATGTAAAACACTATACGTCATAATCGTAGTACGGTACACTTTCATTCATATTTTGTTAACAAGGAGAGAAATAAGTGGGCGGGCCGTCTTTCCTGACGATGTCCGAAAGTCTGAGTCAAATGCAAAGAAAATTGGAAATATTCAAGAGTAAAGTGCCATTATTAATAATTTTAGATACATACTTATATTACCATACATTAGCGGAAGGTCTAAAACATGTTGGGCCAAAATTTCAAGAAGATGCAGTTGATATTTAAAAAGATATTTAAGAAAACCTATGCACCGCAGGCCTTGAAATGGTCAGTAGTTGCAAAAGGGACTTGTATCTTACGCATAACCATTTGGAAGAGGCTAGTCGCTTCTGACTGCAGTAAATGAACTCGCGCTCGGTAGCAACAACGATGTCTTGGCAGCGTAAAAACGAAGGAAATTGGAGAATCTTTGCGCTATTGGTAGCAACAAAATGCCAAACGGCGAGACACATTGATTAACTGACAGCTCAGTACAATGTAGGTACAGGCTCTAGGAATCGACCGACGCTGGGCCAAAGGGATTGACACTACTGAAATTCACTCTCGACTTGGTTAGGAAGTCACGCAAAGCCGTTGGTCCCGTTGATGAATAACCACTCCCTCCATGCAACGTAAAAACAACATACAAACAAACAAACATTGACGTAAAAACCGTTGCGAGTTCACTTACAGTTCAGACTTCAGAGGTCACCCACCACCACTAGAGAAATTATAAAAATGGAATTATCTTTGTACTACCTATCATCTTGCACCTGGAAACATTTCTTCTTCTTATCTCGTACCAGTGGGCGATTGTTTCTTTCAAATTTTATTCAAAGGTGATTTTTTTATATATATTTTTCAGACAAGAGAAATCTACCTGTGAAGAATACTCGCTTCACGAGAATCAAGAATAACTTTGAGATGTGTTTACTTGCATATATGGTTCAAATACTGTTACTTTTGAATATTTAAACGCACCTTTCTTGAACTGTTGAGCTTTGCAGCGTCCTTCGGGCCGTAGCAGTAACCCCGTTTTACTGTACCTCCGTTCATATTCTCCGTTCCATCTGATCCCATAGTTCAATTGCAAAAAGTATTCCTCCTGTTACACCTTTCTCCTCTCAGTTTCCGTTTATAAGCACCGAATGACCTCAAAAGTCCCAGCGCTCGGCGTTTGGCCCAAGTTCTATATTCTCTCCCATTGTGCATTATGTATTTTTCAAACTTGTCAATTAGTGGTTTCCGACCGTTGCTCTAGAGTGATTTTTATAGTTTTTTTTTGTTTTTGCTTTTTTATTCCAATCACAATACCACCGTGGTGAAGGAATAAAAGTTACAAACGCACCGGATACATTTGAATAGATTAGATGTTTTTTTTTTTTTTTTTTTTTTTTTTTTTTTTTTAATTTAAGAGGTTCAGAGCTGTCAAAACCTTGGAACATATCGAACATATCTCTGTTGACTTTTTTACTCCCTCTCGAGATGGTATATATATATATATATATATATATATTATATATATATATAGATATATATATTATATATACTATACATACATACATACATACATCATATCTTTCCCAAATTATAAATACATTTTGCTAATAACGAGGCCCAGCTTTGGCGTAAATTTTGCGTCAGAATTCACACGTAACATTTTAGCTGAAATCTTGCCAACAGAACAAAGACAACGAAAATCATACTCATGCTTTTGAAATGTTTGTAGTATCTGTTTGCGTGATCCATTTGGCATATCTATGGTATTTATTGGACCCGTATGTTTTTTTTTTAAGCTGCCAGCAGGTCTGCTTTTTTTTTTCAAACTCATCATGTGTGCGTTTTTGTATCGATCCAAGCGTATAAGAAAATGTCATTCAGTTGCCAGAATATATTGCAGTATCAGCGAGTATACTTGTAACCTCTAATCTAAGTCGATAAGGTTGTTTTACGCCTTCCCCTTTGCTACGTTTTGATAAACCTCAAGTCTGCTTCTGTATTCGACAAGTGAAAAGTCTTTTAACGAAAAGATAAACAGAGTTACCCCTTTAGTACCTATGGTTTTTTATGTGCATCATACATGTGTAAGTTTTGTTTCTTTGTCAGAATTCTCAAATAAATTCAATTGAAATATACCTGTTATCTGAAATAAAGAAGTATCTGGCGTTGCAATTACTTGGGTCATGTTTTCGAAGTTACAAACATTAACAGCAGCCACTTGTGATTACCCCGATTTATCTCGCTTCTGGTGGATTGATTGTGAATTATGTGGCGTCGCGCTATATAATACCTCTTGCCCCTGAAGGAGAACGCAGTTTGACAAATTGCTCCAATATCCTAATAAGATAACGACGTGACGTCATCCTGTTATCAATACGAGCAAGAGACATTTGGACTATGGCCACCCGCTCGAATTAGCAACAGCAGCACGAACAAAAACTGTAGCCTTAGTGCATTCTGTGAGTGGCTCATATGAATGACACTGCCTTCACCTTCAAAGCAAACAGGTGGCTTGATTTCTCTGCATATAACTGTCTCCAAGCAAACATTTTTAACAATTTACTTGTATGCAACAATCGTCTTCACACGAGTTGAAAAGTACGTGACATGAATCATGTTTAGACCTATCCTCTTCCTTGAATTAAAGCAACATGCAGTCTTTAGTACATTTCTTTATTACCGGAACCCTATTTCAGTTTGTTATATTTCCAAACGAAATTGGAAAGCAACGAAATGCAAAATATTGGCGAGTGGAACAATATGAATATTATATTCGTTTTGCTACAAATATTACCTACAGTGTAATCATCATTCGATATTCGATGCTTAAACCTGTAATTTGAACTCAGAACCATAACATCGAGAATAATAATTACATATATCTTTTTTTTAAATACCCAAATTAACACGCTAATAAACATATTAGCAAAGTGTATTGATACTAACATTGGGTTTAGATGTTAACGCGTTCAACAAATCGCCGCTAAAGCCTAGTCTAATCTTAGGCCTATTCATAGTATCGGGCGAAAAAAAAAAGACACCTTGATAGCTTTTTAACCGTTTTTCCGTTCACTTCCGCAACTCTGAACATTCCTATCCATTCGTGGTTTTATCGCCGTGCAAGTCCTTGACGAAGTGGATAGTGTCGAAGGAGTGAGGGTAGACTGAAGCGAAGTTCCTCTTGCCAACGATGGCGTAGCCAGCTTTCTCGTAGCAGCTCAAAGCCTTCTCGTTCGTGGTGTGCGTTCTCAGGCTGACTGACTGATACTTGAGCTTCCTGCATTCGTCGTGGCTGGCGTCGATCAGTCTGTTTTGTGGGAGATTTACTTTAGTGATATTATTGTTACTGGTGATTAATCTCTGATTGCTTATTTAATAAAAGTCATGTTCGTGACGGTCAGTTTTTTTTTTTTTTTTTTCAATTCGGGAACTAGGCTATAAAGTCTACAGACGGAGAAAGGTATGCAAGTGGACCACCGTGGATACATTCTCGGCCTGAGAATGAGAGAACTATCTTAGGTTCCAAGCAATTTGATGACCCTAATTGTGGTCTTTATTACTACTGTAATAATTTGCGTGTGAGTGTTTATTTCAAAGCGTCCATCGTATACCTCAGAGCAATTCCTCGCCTTCTGAAACTGGGGTGGACGAACATCCTCAGCAATTTAGCAACATTTGGCTCCTCCGTTTCCCTGACTGCCACCGTGCCTGCAATTTCTCCGTCCACGACGGCCACGAGAAAGAACCTGCAAAAAATGGTTTTAATAATTCAATGAAATAGGGATCAGAATATTTCAAGACTGTTCAGCCATGTGGGAAGAATGGTGGACGATCATAGTCTGTGAAAATAGAGTATATAGGCCTTATTTCGGAACACAGTACCTCGCAGGCTTGTGATAATAAAGGAAAGGGTCCTTCAAATCCTCTCCCTCCCCGAAGACTCCTTTGATTTTCTGCCAGAAGAAGAAGAATCTGACAGCCTCACATATGATGGCGCTTTGTATGCTGCTTTTCAATGATTGCAACGCGCCCATCTGAAATAAAATGAAAGGAGAGTTACCTCTTAGTATAAACGTAATAATAATAATAATAATAAAAGGGTCACATATAGGCCATGTACTCGATTGATAAAATAGGCCTACACCAGGTGTTTCACGCTGACATAATGGCCAATGACCAACTATACTACACCGAGGCACATCCTCAAATAGATAAATTTAAGTAGAGGAACAATATTCGTCATTCTTTCAGCGTGTCATTATTAATTTTAAAAATGGCAGGAACTCGCCCCTAGCCCGTTGAAAGCGATTTTTGTATCATCTAACCAGAAAACAACGTTACCTCCAAGTCACTGCTTTGTTTATTCATTTCATTCTGTAATCTGGTGTTCTAAGTCTCGGCAGTTTGTAAATCATGCTTCTGATAGCAATTTTAGAGAGGAATAAACTCCCTGGCTATGTTGAATTGCTGTATCTTCAGACCCGTACTTTGAAACGTGTCAAGAAAACTTAAAATTTAATGTTTGAAAGGAAGACAGGAAGTCATTAGTTAAGACAGAGACAACTGTTGAGACGAAGGAAGCATGACGGCGGAAAAAATGGGCAATATATGGGAGGGTTCTTGAGTAAAAAGCCGATAAATAACTTCACAGGCTACAAGCTACAAGGTCATTTTACTGCTAACTTAAGGCGGCCATACACGTACGCGACTGGCGCGAACCAGTCAGTCTTTATCGTGTATGGGGGCTATTGATGCCAGTCCTGTCCCGTCGTCATTTCAGCATGTTGAAATGACTGGCGCGTCGCGACTAGCGCGGCGGGTGTTTGGGACGACCGAGGCAAAGTTTCAGATGTACAATACCTTATTTCCCTGTGGGAGTCGGGGGAGTACCTACTGCTGTTGTGAAAGGATGTCGCAGTCAGTCAAGTATTTATCTCACGATTCCATTCTAACCTTGAACAGGGTACTTATCATTACTGAAATGCAATACGACAAATACTTACCCTCAAATAAAGTGAAGAATTTGACACAATAATTAAACGGGGACTGCTTATTTATTGCGGCTGTCGTCAGTCGTCACCGAGTGGTGTAGTAATGAGACCGTTATACTAAATGTGAGGACATTTCGTTTTTTTTTTTTTTTTTTTAAAGACAGCAGCTTATGAGCAATTAACTGGAATAATGTAAAAAAAAAATAGATAAAGATGCAAACAGCTTTTGTGAAAGCCAAAACTGCCAGCCTTTATGGTATCTTTTGACTAATATAAATGAGTTTTACAATTAATTTGTAAAACATTTTAAAGGAAAAACGTGGCGATAAAAACATTAACATTCTTAAACGACTGTGAATTTCACTAGTAAAACATTTCACTAGTAAAACATTTGAGAGGAAAGCTGTCCATAGTGATCGATATCACACCTTTCATCGATATTCAAATTCATTCATCTCCAGAGTCAACTTAGATTCCTGTTATACGAAGTAAAGTATGTTTAAGAAATGTTATTTTCATGATAAAATAAATTTTTGAACATACTCACCTGGTAGTTATATACTATATAGCTTACGTCCCTGACGTCACGGCAGAAATTCAAAACTCGCGGCAATCGCCGACCGGGCAGTCAGGTGCACCACCGGTGCGCCCTCTACCCAGGCACGCAGAACCACTCCAACTATTCCTCAGATCTTCCCTGCCCATAGTCTCTAGAGGGGAGGAGGGTGGGAATTTAATTATATATAACTACCAGGTGAGTATGTTCAAAAATTTATTTTATCATGAAAATAAAATTTTCAAACATCTAACTCACCTGGTAGTTATATATATAGCTGATTGACACCTTTGGTGGAGGGTCAGAGACAGCTATCATCGTTGGAACTGACATAAGAGTTAATCAAAATACCAAACTTTACGGGTTCGTACCTGTTAAGGAAGCTGACTTCAATGATATCCTGATTCATTATGTCTGCTTTCCTTATGGAGATCCAGCGATCCACTCAGGGGGGCTGAAGACCTCTTGGAGACTGTCAACCGGTTTTAAACCTCTATGTGACTAGACTCCCTACAATACCCTTGTTCCGGCCACTACCAAGGAACAAGTTGACCACCTGACTAAGGATCAATGATTGTGGGAGACTGCGTTCAGTCTCCACAAACAACCACAAAATACCAATAGTCCCAAGGTAAGAACAAGGGTATTGGGTTATGGGATTTCAGGGGTAGACCCTTGTCCCATTACTGGATGAGCTGCTACGAAACTGTCCCAAACGTGTAGCAGTCTTCATACAGAGTTTGCACTTGCCCCAGATAGTGCGTCGCAACCACTGATTTGCTTCTCCAAAAGGTTGCGTCCAGGATATTTTGAAGGGATCTATTCTGATTAAAAGCTACAGAGGTTGCATCGGCCCTAACCTCATGAGTCTTCACTTTTCAGTAGCCTGAGATCCACTTCATTACATGCTGAATGTGCTTCCTTGATTAAATGCCTTATAAAAAAAAAGATAGCGCATTCTTTGACATTTGCAGAGAGGGCTTTTGACAGAACACCAAAGTTCCTCTGAATGGTCACGTAAATGCTTCGTTCTTTCCAGATAATGCCTCAGGGCCCTTACCGGACAAAGAACTCTCTCTTCTTCCTTACCTGAGAGATCCGACAGGCTTGGAATCTAGAACTATTTGGTCCAGAGCTGAGAAGGGCGTTCGTTCTTCATAGAAAATCCCGCTGTAGAGAGCAGATAGCATTGCCCTGTCTGAAACCTACAGCTTTGCTGAAGGCATTTAACTGACTCTTTTCGCTGTTGCTAGACTAACTAAGAAGAGAGTTTTCATGGTGAGGTCCTTAAATGATGTTTCCTATAAAGGTTCGAACCTATCACTCATGAGAAACTTCAGGACTATGTCCAGATTCCATGCTGGAGGGGACTGTAGTCTCGCCTTAGTAGTGTCGAAGGATCTGAGAAGGTCTTGGAGATCTTTATATTCAGACACTTTAAGTTCCTGTCATTGAAGACATCTGTGAACCTAGTTATGTATCGCTTAATGGTTGAGGTTGTAACGTTACGACTTCTCTTAAAGTCTGCAGCGAAGAGTCTCTTATTCTCCCATCCTATTGCAGCGAAGATTCTTCTTCTCGGCAACGGATAGGACATAAGACAGCGACACTCCATGAGGGTGTCCATGGTATGGATACTGGGACAATTATTAGGATTAAGTAATGATTGTTCTGGAACAACCTACTAAGTCCACAGCGTAGACCGTTAACTGACTCAGGCGCTCTGACAGTTGCCAATTGACGGCGTTGTGAGGCAAGTTGTCTAAGCATCCGAGAAAGTCACGTGATCTTTGCCTTTTAAAGGGTTATGCCGAGAGACCATACAAATTGTCTATTTTTTGTCACTGATGCTGGACGGCGAGGTGGTGAATCTCTTAACGAAGTGATGATTCTCTTAAGGCATGTGTCCAATAGGCGAAAGTCAATTGCCTTCTAGAGACCGAGTTCCTTAATGGCAAGATATTCTCATGGTAGTTGAATCTCAGCTAAGAAGAAAACAACACTATGTTTCATTGAAGACTAAGGTGGAAAGTGTATGCAACCTACGTCTTTACAGCTGAATCGAGAGAAGGATTCTCAAGATTCTGAACCTGTGCTTACAAAGGACTGAAAACGCTAACAGCTATTTCATTGTTGTAAGTTGTTGTTGTAATGAAAGCGGAGCGATTTCCAGTAATGAAAAACACAGGGAAGTACTACTTCTCGTGGGCTGATCATATGGAAGTAGAGCTGGCAGGTCGGGGAGCAGGCTATGTCTTCCGTATATATCTGTCAATTCGGGGTGAACAATGAACAATTGCACCCCTCCGAATAAAAGATATTATAAAGACAAACTCAGATGTCTGAAGAAAAACATTCTGCATTCCCGCAATGCGATGCAGTGGGAGACTAGTAAAGACTTCTGTTACCGTGCGGTAAACATAAAGATGAAAAAGTCTAGAATATATATCTCTGTTGAAAGTTCTCGCAATATCCAAGGGGATGCAGAAGGTGTCATTCATATATGCGAGAACCCTTGTTAATCAGAGACCTAAGCCTGATATTGTTGGACAGAGAAAAAATTCGGTAGTCAATGATTGTAGGGGAGAGAGACATAACCCAGGCGTGCATCACGGAGAGCCAGCTAGTACTGGGGTGTCTTCTGCAGTACCCTACTCAGTTAGTCCTTGCTCTCTAGCTATCCTGAGTTGCCAGGAATCCATTCCTTGAAGGAATGCGTTCGGCTAGAATAATCGAGCGTTAAAAAAGGAATCTCTTATGCTCGAGCAATTATATAATTATATTTAAACGAAATGAATTTCGGTAAATACAAAACCTGAGGTGGTGTTGTCATGACCATACCATTAGTATCTTAAAAATCGAAACTGGTAACTCCTGGGATGTAGACAGTCCCGAGTTGCAGTTTTATTAGGATATTAGTCTCCCGGTCACAAACCGTAGAAATAAACTACGGTATGCGACTACCCCCCGGACAATTCAACTGCTTAACAGAATCATGTCTCGAGGGTAATATACGACGTATATTTGTGGATTTCTGTACAACGACTTCCATCCTAAATTCTTTTCCCTTCGAGGAATGAGAATAAGGATTAGAAATCTAAACCCTTCCTTCTCTAGCCAAGAGAGTGAAGGAGAAGTCTTGCCTTAAGGAAAGCTTCAAAAGTGAAAAACAGAAAACCCCAAGACGAAGATTCAAGCCAAACTGGATGTTCACTTTTGTATTCCAGGGTTGGTCGTCTACTGAGAGATATTCTTTACTTCAGTAGTAATTCTTCTTGCAAACGCTAGAAATTCCAGGAATTCGAGCATTCAGCGAGGTACCCGATTATCGTAAAAAAAAAAAAAAAAAAAACAATTATCAGAGATTCTCGATATTAAGTCCTGCGTGGCCTTTTGGGCTAAGGCAGAGTGGACCTAATTCACCAACTCTTGTGCTGAAAGAGCGCATAAAACAGGTCCAATGCAAACAGCAGTTCCGCATTTTGAATGGGCACCCATTCAAAAGGAAAGAACACATTTGGATTCTTTACTTCAGGATCCCGCAGAGAAAGAAGCCGCTAGTTCGTTCGACCTGTCTCGAAGAGCTTTGTCAATACAAGACATCAGGTGAACAAGCTCTTCTGTATCAGCAGACTTGAAGGTTTCTATTTTCTTCCCCATAGATCACAGAGTCCAGTCTAAGAAAATTAATACCTCGAAAAGCTCAAAGAAAAAAAAAACTTTTTGAGGAGGTGGTCCATTTAGAGGTAACCACCTTTGTCTTTCCCATGGCCGTCCGACGAGAATGAGTCCACAAGACTCAAGAAGTCCCCTTGGGAAGACACGGGAACTCCCAGACCGAGAGCCTCTCCAGTATCATACCAGATGCTAGATCTGGATGCTAATCTGGCTGGAGGAAATGCGAAAGCTGTCTTTCCTTGGTCTCTCTTCGTATACATCCCTTCTTTCCTAATTTTCAATGCTCTCTTTGCAGAGCGTGATAACACCATCTTTGTAAAGTCGGACTTCTCAGTTGCCTTCTCTCGAGTGAACTCTGAAGGTGGGGAATGAGGGGCAGCTGGAACAAAGTTTTCCGGAAAAAGTTCCGTGAAAAACTTTCATAAGTCTTTTCAAGCCTGACAAAGGCTGTAGATCTCTCTGATTCTCTTCGTCAGAAAAGTCTTTCATCGGACGAAAAGGAGGGAGGGGGGTCATCCTTCCCTTCTTCTGATCGACCCATAACCGACTTAGCGATGTCATGCTTCGTCGGTGCTTCCGAAGAATCTTCTTGACACCTGCCAGTGTCCTGGCGTCGAGAGTCCTGATTCTCGGCTTCCTGGTGTAGAACTTCATGACATTTGGCGTCCTGCTGTTCAAATACTTGACGTCAGCGTCTGGCGTCCAGCCTCTGACACTGGCGTCCAGCTGGCTTCCAGAATCTTGACGCCTGTGTCCTGGAGTCCAGAATCTGACGCCTGGCGTCCTGGCATCCAGCCTCTTGACGCCTGTCGTCCAGCTGACTTCCAGCATCTTGATGCCTGGCATCCTGGAGTCCAGAATCTTGACGCCTGGCGTCCAGAATCTCGACGCCTGACGTCCTGGCATCCAGGTTATTGACACTCGGCATCCTGTTGCCCAGAATATTGACGTCTGTCGTCTAGGTGCTGAAAAAACCTTGACGCACTACGTCCT
This sequence comes from Macrobrachium nipponense, assembly GCF_015104395.2. Lineage (NCBI taxonomy): Eukaryota > Metazoa > Arthropoda > Malacostraca > Decapoda > Palaemonidae > Macrobrachium > Macrobrachium nipponense. The sequence continues at coordinate 103,928,231 of NC_087204.1, forward strand.
GGCGTCCAGCTTTTAGAGGCATGACGTCCTGGCAATCAGGCTCTTGACGCTCGGCGTCCTGTTGTCCAGCATGTTGACGTCTGTCGTCTAGGTTGAGAACCTTGACGTTTCAAGTCCTGGCATCCAGCATTTCGTCCCAGCTTTTGACGTATGCTGTCTTGCTTGTAGCAGGCTGATAAGACTGCATTAATGAGGAGAGCTTCTGCTGCAAGTCTTGCAGTAAGGAAAATTTGCGGTCCAGCGATCCACCCAGGGGGCTGAAGACCGATTTGGAGAATGCTTCCTGCTGCTGGGGACAGACTGGGGAAGCCGCAACATCAATATCACTCTCTTCATCCTGTTTTCGGCTTAGAGAGGCGAACGTCCTGAAGACGAATGCCAAACCGCAGGAGGAGCTGGAGAATGAACTGAAGGCATCCAATCGTCCGATACTTCCTTTCCTCCTACCAATGACGACGGCCGCCTGTGCGACATCTTGCGTCTTAGCTTGGTAGGAGAGCAAGCTTCGGAGTCGAAAGAGAAGCGTTCAGGAGTTGTAGCACACTTTCTCAATGCCTGGCTGCTACAATGACTACACCTCTGGCAGTTCTTGACGCTTTGGCGTCCTGCTCTACTGGATGTCTGTCTTTTAAGGGGTCTGATAAGATTGCATTAAAGAGGAGAGTTTCTGCTGCAAATCTTGAAGTAAGGAAAAACTATGGTCCAGCGATCCACCCAGGGGGCTGAAGACCGAGTTGTAGACAGCTTCCTTAAAACTGCGGTCCAGCGATCCACCCAGGGGGCTGAAGACCGATTTGGAGACTGCTTCCTGCTGCTGGGGACAGTTGGGGAAGCCTAAACCTCAGTATCTCTCTCTCCATCGTGTTCGGCTAGAGACGAAACGTCCTGAAGACGTCACACTGCAGGAGGGGCTGGAGAATGAACTGAAGGCATCCAATCGTCCAAATACTTCCTTTCCTCCTATCAAAAGACGACGGCCGCCTGTGCGACATCTTGCGTCTTAGTTTGGTAGGAGAGCAAGCATCGAAGTCGAAAGGGGAGCGGTCAGGAGTTGCAACAAGCACCGAAAGTCTCCCTTCGTCCGATACTTCCTTACCTCCTGCCAAAGGTGACGGCCCGCCTGTGCGACATCCTGGCGTCTTATATTGGCAGGAGAGCAAGTATCCGAAAACAAAGAGATCCGGAGTTGCAGCCTACAATTCTCGACGCTTGGCGTCTTGGCGCCCAGCCTATGAAGCCTAGCGTCCAGCCTCGTCTGAGTACTGCGTCGTCAGACGATGATTAAAACACTTTAACCTCGCCTTTCCAATGGCGAGGGTGAGCGTCCTGGGGATCGTCAACAGGTACGCTCGAGGGGACGGCTGCTCGGGAGCTAAAGCCTCTCGCCTCCCTTCGTCGGTCGACTTTCCTTCTCACAGGGGTTGGTGAGCTTGGAAGAGGTCTAGGACTAGGAGCACGACAGGTCCAAGCAGTCGCACCCTCCACTGCACTTACACTTGCATTGATTTTAACACTGTAACTTGTGATTTTAAGATCTCTCACATTCGACCATGATTTCTCCCTGTTTCTACAGGGGCCGTTACTAAGGGCTTGAATGGTCGTTATCATGTCCTCTAAAGTTGGACAAACACCTGTATCAGTAGGGGGAATAGGAACTATTACTACGGAAGCAGGATCAATATGATCACTTGAATATTTTTAGGAGAGCGAGACATACTACTCTTCGCTCTCGTGATCTTATTATTATTTTCAAGCTTTTTCACATAGCAATAATATCCAGTCACATTAAGGTAAAAGAAAACATTTTTTCTCATATCCATACCAACTCACCAGTCTTGCCTCTTACAACTATTCTTAACTGATATAGATAGAATAAGGATCTTTTGAGGTTTTAGCAAGCCGAGAATTATATCCTCTCACCCACATTCTTACTCTCGAAGCAGAGTCAGACATTGTTGGAAAATGCAAAAGAGAGATCAAGGATAAGCAAGAGTCAAAAGCAATAATATTCTAAATCAAACATTCTTATCATCATCATTCATTATGATCCATCATCATTATTAAGATGATCCGCATTGTACCCAACAAGCCAAAGCCAAAGCCAAAGCCAAAGTGTACTTCCCCAAATAACTGAAGAAACAAGGGCTAAGCGAGCGAACTTCCAACGATGTCACCGATGCGGCGGCAGGGAAGATCTGAGGAATAGTTGGAGCGGTTCTGCATGCCTGGGTAGACTTGACTGCCCGGTCGGCGATTGCCGCGAGTTTGAATTTCTGCCGTGACGTCAGGGACGTAAGCTAATCTATATATAACTACCAGGTGAGTTAGATGTTTGAAATGATGCATTCCATATCACCTTGAGAGAAAGAGAGAAACATTCTGAAATGCAGGTAAAACTTTGCGTTGGTTAAATAAAATGAAAAAACTGAAAAGCATATTGTATATTCAGAGGTCCTCCTAAACTATATGAATGGATTCCGTTACCCGATTACTGTACCTGAAGCAGCAATAAAAATTAGGAATACCCCAATCATTATCAATCATTCTTAAATCATTTTTATAATCTTCCGGGTTATTTTCCTTTAATTCTTTCATTTAAGTCATGTGGTAAAATCTCTCTTTATTAGCCATGGTTTCACCCATACTTTACCATTTGTCTGGCATATTTCATGCTCGTATGTGTCTTGCAGGAGTGCTATTATCATTATTGCACTTATCTTCCTTTTACTTGGTGCCATGATTTAAAAACACTCACCACATCAGGACACTACAGGACTGAAAGGAACACGGCCACTGCATATTAGCTCTGCCCTCTCAAAATATGCGTAGAGCAAGTCCCCTACGTGTATGGGCAATACCCAAGATGACTGGAGCGCGCGCTAATCCCGGCAGGACAAACCCCATGCCAGTCGCGTACGTGTATGGCCGCCTTTACTCTTCACGGAAGTAACAGAGACGGATTCGGAATTTCGGAACTGTAGTTATAACTTTTACCAACAGAGGCGCTAGCGGCAAAACACAATGTAATATAAATAAATGGTAAACTTAAATAAATATGTATAGAATCATTCATCTTGAGTTTATTACTCAACAACTTCAGTAAAATAGTCAGCCTCAAAGCAGCTGACGAAGGATAAATCAAAAAGACGAATAAGTCGAGTGTGAAAATTGAGTGATTGCAACATGGCAACCAATTGAGCAGTGTATAGGCAAAGGTATCTCTAAATTCAGAGTAAAGAAGACATCACATGCAAACAAGATAATATTCGAGATGAAACAGTCGATTGCTCTCACCTGCAGAAAGAAATGAAACAAACAAAACAAGAAAGCTGGCGTTGTTATGACGTATCTACTCGAGAGATATCTTCGGAGATGGACGAAGAATTCGTTCCGGGCTGACTCATGCTGCACCCTCTGGCAGAGATCCCTCACTTTTGGTACATCTTCTTCCATGAGGTGTCTGATGACGATATCAGAGTCCTTCTTTGCCATTACCGGCTTCTCTGGAAGAAAGGAAGAATGAATAATATGTATAAGGTCACACGCACGCACCACCAACAATTTGTGGTGACAAACTTGTCATGCATTTAAAGAAAGGACGTCTTTGTAAGCTTTCACACATCATTTGATATGTAAAATACCTGCAGTGTATTCTGTAGTATCCTAAATTTAATCTGTTTTCATGTATTATAACTCAATACAAATCCTCTTTGGAGAAAGTGATATTTGACAACGCGTCTATAACCAAGACCAAGACCACGGTATGTATCTGGACCGTGAGAGGATACTTAATCAGGACTACCATCGCTTTCGGTATTCTCGGCCTAACTTGATTCAGTCATACCAGGATCAAAAACGTTCCGTCTCTTATTTCACCCATAAAGCAGACAACTATTAATCTTCACATTTTCACGTAAATTTACTCTAATAAGCCAACGTGCTTAACTCTGTTATAACTGTTGATATCATTGTCCACTTATGTGCATAAAATTGAGATTATGTAACAGTTACTGATACTTGTCATGCGCCATTCTTTATACCCTAGTCTATGCAGCTGATATTTTAAGCTTATTATTACGGATATAGAGGGGGCATGATGCAGTTACGCAGTACTCACTCTAATTCCCAGTCTTTCTGGATACTGTGGTTTTTGTTGCTCACTTTAGAAGATGAATTCGAGTACAAATTTCTTATGAACTTTCAGCTAAAAGAAAAAAATTAACTGTGCTGACCTGACTAAGGAGAGCGCCGAATAAGAGTACCGTTGCCAGGCGTACGATTCAAACGTTTTGGGAAATACACCAACTACTGGCTAAATCAGAGTAATTTTACCGTATGTGTTATATTAACTTCTTAAGGCTGATGAGTATAACAAAACCTTTCCTTTTTGAAGTTATGTCAGGTCCGTAATTAAGTGGAATCCGGTGTCAACCTAGTACGAGGTGATCAAGATTTGTGGCATCTTGGATGTGATATACCCACCATGGGTATCCCAAGGACCGACCCAATGAAGGCCCTGAGAATACCCAAGGTTACTTTCGAGATATTGTAGGCTAATCCCCACACATAATTACTAAAATAAAGTATAATAAATTTGAATACGAGTATCTTCGAGATATTTTAAACAAGTGAGCCTCCTATACCGACGATTCTTTGTATTTTCTATACTCATTTTTATATTCATAATTTCCTCGGGCTCATTCACAAACAAACAGCAAACATTCAGTTTTTTCCCTTTTGTTAGAATAAGCTAGCTTTATGCCAACACGCTACATATATTTTTCCTCCTTTATCTATGTAAATCGGTAACTTCTGTCAATACTATTATAATTTATCGCCCTATATTCCCGCCCTTCCATTCAGTTGTATTTTCTCCTTGTACGATAATGTTCACGAGCATTTAGTATCCTCAGCTGCATCTCTTCACAGTCCTTTCTGCAAAAATTTTCCTCCATTTCAATGTGTAAATTCTGGTATTATCTTCATCTTAATTTTGTTTGTGTTTATTTAAAAGGTTCTATTTACAAGTACTTGTATTATCCACATCTCTTCGTGTGAATTGAAAACCATGTTAAAGGAAAAAAAGGTTAATGCTTACCAATTTTTTCCCTAAACTTGAAATTACTTTATTATCTGCGTCTCCAATTTTTGAGTTGACATGATACACAATTAATTAAAGTTAACTGAGGAGTACTTTTAATTTGTAAAAACTAGAACTTTATTTGCACGGCCTGATTCCCGACCGGGACAGGTTACTGCCTTTTTGGGGGAGAGTCGCCCCCCGGCCAGGGCAGCGAAGTTGCGAACGTCGCCCTAGCTTAGGTCAGGATCTGCCATTGTAGGAAAGACGTCCATTTAGCTATTTCTGAGATACGTGTCCCGCTCGACGACTGGCGGAATCAGGCTGCGCAACTAAATTTAAAAGTTTTACTCCTTTTATGAAGCACCTCTCGAGCGACCGTTTAAAACTTTGTAAAAGATTAAATGCACAAATAATTTTTCCTTTACGATGATATGGGGAATATAGTACGACAACTTGGCGACTCCGTACGATACTTGCGACGGGGAAGGAAGGCCGAAGGAGGACTGAGGAGGTGAGGAACGTTCGCGCATAATCAAAACATTAGCCAGCCATTCCATCAACGACGTAATTAACGCGCCATGTTCGAATAATTTGTCTGCCGTCGCGTCTGTGTTCGAGTGTGTGGTTATCATCTCGTCGGAAAGGAAGAAAATCCACGATCATGCCTGGAAGAGCGCCAAGTAAGAGTACGCAGGGCTACCTAGTTTTAGACGATAGAAAGTAGTAGTACTAACCTAGGTACCTAGCTAGTAGTATACCTAGTAGTACCTACTAGGAGTCGGGTGGGTACCCTTAGATTGGTCTGCTACGAGGTACCTACCTAGTACCACTAGCTATAACCTATAATCGCCTCCATTCCATATTTAAGGGAAAAGAATTTCCATTTTCTTTTTATTTTTCTAATATTCTCGGACTTCTCTCATTTAGGTAGTATTTCACGTCCCGCATGTAACGTAATCCATTTCACATCCACTAAATCTCAAGCTCTTGTCGTAGCTTAGGCCACTAGCCTAGTGTACCTACGTAGCCTACCTTTGTATTGCCTGTCCTTTGTTTAATATAGGCCAGGCTAGGCTACGTCATTTTATAGGTATTTAGGGTAAATAACCGTAGGGTCCAGGGTGGACCAATGTTTGTTCAGCGTGTACAATCCAAAAAAAGTACATTATAACGCGTCCTGACATCGGAGATGGGCATCAGTCGCGACTTCTTGTTGGTGAAAAACGGAGCTAAAGACCTCTACTCTCCTTTCGAAGCAAGTATTTTCTCCAAAGTTAGAAATTAAGGCCAAATTTTAAGATTTAAACAGAGGGTTCTGAAAACGGTCTCAACGTAGTGCAAATCTCACCAAAAACGCGTTCGACATTTTTTACTTACAAAATCGAGGTATTAGAAGATTGACGCCATCTTGATGTTTACGGAGTCGCTTGTGTCAATAAACAAACCATTTCCTGTGATAAATCCGCACACCACTTGTCCCCACAGACGCTGGGGCACTTTTATCATAACATACGGAAAACTTTTCCTCACCGAGTAAACAACTGTTTGTAGACGACGACGACGACGAAGCGTGCACTTCGATAATTTTAATAAATAAATAGTAAAACATCAATATTTTACATATTATGATGATTAATTTGAAAATATTCGTTATTGAAAAAGTAACTCGATTCTGACTCAAATTTAAGTAATTATTTTTTGGAATTAGAACGTTCTTTCAAGTCCTGTATTATGACGTCACGACATCTTGACTTTCGTACCTATTATAAATAATTGCTTTACTCAACTTTCTTGCAGAATAGTTTACCAGTCATTCATGCAGATTATCAGCTCTTCATGTAATTGGTATAATCGTAATGCGCATATATATCTTCATTATTTACTTTTTGGATATATGAAGATGTTTTACTGCCGGATTATTGCCGTAGTGTGACGCAATCGTTTTCGGTCGATGCGCCTCTGTTTTCGCACCATAAGAAATTATGGGGCCGAATTTGCAATGACCAGAAAGTCGTTAAAAGAGGAAAGTTAGCATTGAGGGGCATATGTTTTGATTGAGAAAAATACAATTGTTCCGATACGTAATACAAACCATCGGTCCTTTAACAATAGGAAGTAGCTAGCGGCAGCTGGAACGGTCGTAAGCTTCGAACAAGGGGAGAAACGGTAGTTAAACTGCTTGTCCGATCGTCGCGCGCCGCGCGACTGGGAGGTAAACAAACACTTTTGCTTTCGGCCGTGTGTGGGAAGGACGTGTTCGCCATTGCTCTGCCCGCTTGTCGTTTGCTTCATCTTTGAGTATTTGTTTTCTCTTTCTGTATATCAGGAGTGATTGTAAGTACTTTTTTCTCTATTCAATTGATTTGCAATGAGTGAATTAGAGGAGTTTGAGATTTCACCGCGCCCTCCAGTCGCCCGTAGAGTGTGTCCCGGGCTGGAGGGACGTAAATGTGGGGGGTTCAGGTCTTTTGTTGAGGTGGACCCCCACGAGGTTTGTTCTCGTTGTCGAGGGCGAGAGTGCTCCCGCAACGAGCCATGTATGGTTTGTATGAATTGGTCCGAGGCGCAGTGGGTGCTGTACGAGGGCAGGAAGAGACTTAGGCCGGCCAAGAAGTCATCGGAAAGTCCAGTGACTCCTTTGGCTGACGGACACTTCGTCCTCTTCCTGCCTCCCGGCCAGCCCCCACGGTTTGCGCCTTCCCCTGCGGGGGGGTAGCGGAGTCCTTTTCCTCTCTCGATCCGTCGAGTGTGGAGGAGGGCGCCCGCTACCCGGACGTACAGTGTATTCGGGGTCTTCTGTCCTGCTCTGGGGGGGGTTGGGGGGGGTTATTTCGCCCCCCAGGCGCGGGAAGCCCTCCTATTAACCCGACTGTTGCTTCCGCAGGTGTGCCAGCAGCGAAGGACGACTTGGGACAGGTGTGGGAGTCGCTGGGACTGCAGGGAGTGCCCAGCATCCAGGGGTTGCTACAGCGGTTGGCGGGGTCGGCCGTGGGTCACTCATGGTGCGGTGACCACCACGACGACCACATTAACTACCCCTGCGTATGAGATGCCACCAATCTTGTATATACGCCTCATATAATGTCGGTGACACCCACGGTGGCAGTACAAAAACCAATTGCCGCCGTTCCAAAGAGGACGATGCCACCACCACCTGGATTTTTTCCTTTGCCGACCCCGGACTTCCGCTGCCCCAAGGAGTACCCCCCTGGACCTGCGCCAGTGCCACGGATGACGGTGACTGTCGACAGGACGCCTGGCTCTCCCGTAGTACCTGCCGTGCCTCCCGTACCTGTGCCGCTCCAGCGACTCTTTCCGTTTCAGGTACACATTACTTTTCAGATGTTCCTGCTGTTCCTGCTGTTCCGGACCTGTTCCTGCCGTTCCCGCTGCTGGTGTTGCTGTAACAGTCTCAGGTCCTTCCGGACAGGTGCAGTCGGGCCCTGTTGCTTCGGCAACTGACCCCGGCTCCCTCCTGGATGGAAGACCTGACGTCTGTCCTGCGGAGCCTGGCGAAGAAGAAGAGGAAGAGGAAGAAGGTGTCGTCATCGTCTTCATCGTCTTCTTCGTCGTCTGCAGCCTCCCTTCCCCTTTTTTGGACTTCTAAGGCCAAACAGCCAGAAGAAGAAGAAGGTTGCCTCCTCCCCCCCAATAAGAAGTCCTTCGGGATCTTCTAAGGGCCCGGCTCGCTCAGGCGAGCTGGGGGAGCTCTTCTGCTGGTCCTCCTGTTCCTTCGGCGCGGGGTCGCTTCGTTCTTCTGCAAAGAAGAAGTCGACGGGGACCAGAGGTGCATCAGCCTCGGCTGGTGCGTCCTCACCTGGTGCTAGTGGTTCTGCCGCTAAACCAGGTTCCGTCTCGGCTGCTTCTCGTTCGCGAGAAGCACCGAGTGGACGCTCTTCTAAAGAGGACCGTCCAGCCAAAGTTTGTCGACGGACCGATGCTCGCCTCGCCGTTACCAAGACAGCGGCACGGAGCAGAAGACTGGCGAGAGTCGTGTACACGACTCTCGCCAGGCCGAGTGGACGCTCTCGCAGGCGACCAAACCGGCTGCTCGGGCTGACGTGACGGTCACTGACCGGCCACGGGTTGAGGCGAGGAAGGAGTCCCCACGGCCGCCGGTACCAGCCACGGCTGGTACCAGCGGTTTGACGCGCCGAGAGGACGCTGGCCGGTCTCGACGCGAAAGGGAGCCTAGCAGGTCACCCGTCCGCCGCTCCCGATGGGACCGGGCGGAGACGGTGACCAGCGGCAGCTCGCCTGACGCTAGAGAGCGGTCTCGACGTTCTCAGCCGAGCCAATCGCCCCAGGCAAGCGGCGACGCTAGGCCTACTGCTAGACCGTCACGCGGGTTGACGATCGGCAGCAGCCCTCTACGCACGCTGGTCCTGCCAGCGAGCGTGGGGGGAGCGTCAGGTCTGCCTCTCCTATACCTTCAAACCTCCTCGGGCTATACCGGGAGGAGCGAGGTACCAAGGAGCGATCACGTGGGGTGCGCCGCTCGTGACCCGGCTATGACGCCGTAACGGCTCAGGCACGGTCTTAGGACCGACCAGGACGTTACGCGCAAGTAGTTGGAGGCGACGTCAGGGGTCTGTCGCTGTTCCTCCTTCTGAAGGAGGAGTAGTATCGAGGGATATGCTCTTGTTGGAGGGACTGGACGGTTCCTACCCTCCCAACAAGACGCTGGTGACGCCGCCGAGATACAGAGGAACTTCGCGGAAGTCATTAAGCTGATGCGTCTGCATAATGGCCTCGCGGAAGGATCGCCGCTACCACCATCGGAGCCCACGTCCCGGCTCGAGTCATTTTGGGGGTCCCAAGAGGGAGCCCAAAATGATGATGGGGTTGCCACGATCAGAGCTTGCGGACTCAGTCCTGGATCAGGTGGAGAATCTCGTCTCAGGACGGGAGGACTCGCTAAAATCCGGACGGTCCTCTAAGCTGATTCTCCTCCTCTACAGCGGCAGAGGCGTTTCTACGTGCCATCAGAAGACCCGATACTGCCGAAACAGGTTAACCCGGAGTTAGCGAGGCTGACTCGGTGGTGTCCCTCCTGCAGCAGCTCCTGTCGGAGCAACCTATGGTTCTCGAGCAGGAGGCACTTGCCCTGGAATCTACCGCTATGGCAGCATTCCAGGCAGTTTCCTGTTGGATTTGTGGTCCCTCACAATATCCAAGGTAGCGGCCGGCTCCGGGAGTTCTGCTCTCGAAGACGACGCTTCTTTTAGGAGACTGTGCCAGTCTGGAGGAAGAGCAATCTCTTACCTCGCCCATCAGACTGCTAACCTGTGGGCCAACTTGGTTCTTCGCGTAGGGGACGCAGTCCTTAACCCGAGTGACCAAGGGGGCTGGGCGTGAGGCGGCACTCGGGCTAAGAAATGGACCTCTTAGGAGTTCCCCAGCTCTCTTTCCTGGAGAGATGGTGGACGCTGCGGTGGAACGGCGCGCACTGACGAGAGTGACCGCTTAGTCCACCAGGCAGTCTCGAAGGTTTCTGGGCAACCTCGAGTAACTGCGGCCAAACCAAAGAGCTTGGCTAGCGCTTCCACGGCGGCGAAGACGGTTGCACCGTCCAAGCCCCGTGTGAAGACTCCAGTTGTTTCGACTTCTGCGAGAGGGAGGCCTGCAAACCAGCCCTCCTCCCAGCCCTCCTTCCCCCGAGGAGGTGTTGGGAAGAAGTCGAAACGAGGAGGGAAACGCTAGGGACGGCGTTCCCCCTCACCTGCTGCCGGAAGTGGGGGGGTGCCTGGCGAGCCATTGGGCGACTTGGCAGCGCTACGGCGCCGAGAACTGGATAGTAGACGTCCTTCGGGAGGGATATCTACTACCCTTCGAGTCTCGGCCCCCCCCTCATCTCCAAACCGGTCCATCTACAGACCTATGTCCGGGGATCAGCAAAGGACAACGCTCTTCGACGGAGATCAAGACCATGCTGGCGAAACGAGCTGTTAGAAATCGTGGAGGACCAGTCACCAGGCTTTTTACAGCCGCCTCTTCCTAGTGGAGAAGGCATCGGGGGGCTGGCGCCCGGTGATAGACCTCTCTCCCCTGAACCGCTTCGTTCGCACGACGCGGTTCACGATGGAGTCGGCACGCTCAGTGCTCGACTCGATCAGGGGGAACGATTTCATGCTTTCGGTGGACCTGAAGGACGCGTATTTTCAAATACCCATCCATCAGTCCTCCAGAAAGTACCTCCGCTTCATCTTCGACGGGACGGGGTGTACCAATTCAGGGCACTTTGTTTCGGTCTCTTCAACCGCCCCACAGGTGTTCACGCGAGTGTTCACTCTGGTGTCGGCTTGGGCCCATTCGAACGGGATACGTTCTCTGAGGGTATCTCGACGATTGGCTGGTCCTGGCGAGCTCCCGCTCGCAGTTGCTACAGGACAGAGATCGACTCCTCAAGTTTTGTCGCGATCTGGGGATCGTGATAAACTACGAGAAGTCCGATCTCGAACCCAAGCAGAAGATGAAGTACTGGGTATGCTGATAGATACGGTAGCAGGGCAAGTCTTTCCCGCAGACTTGCGCATCAGCAAATTCAGGGAGGCAGCCGCCGGTTCCTGTCGCGGCAGGAACAGGCAGCACAGCAATGGCAAGTCGTGATCGGCCATCTGTCGTCACTCGAGAAGTTAGTCCCTCACGGGCGTCTTCACCTGCGGTCTCTCCAGTGGAGGCTAAGGGAGAGTTGGTCTCAGGCCAAGGATCCTCCTTACTTTCCCGTGGCTATCACGGACAAGGTGAGGCAGGACTAGCCTGGTGGCTCTCCGACGACAAGAACCTCTTAAGAGGAGTGCCCATACGCACTCCCCACCCGGAGATGCTTCTGTTCTCAGACGCATCGAACAGAGGGATGGGGCGCACACCTGGAGGAGTTGCTGACTGCAGGTGTGTGGGACCATCACGAGAAGCACCTTCACATCAATGTCCTGGAACTCAAGGCGGCGTTCAACGCTCTCCAAGAGTTTCGGGACCGCTTGGTGGGACACTCAGTGGTGTGATGTGCGACAACACCACAGTAGTGGCATATGTCAACAAGCAGGGGGGGCTAGTGTCTCTTCCGCTCCATCAAGTTGACGGTGCAGGTGCACGAGTGGGCCACGGCTCACTCGATAGAGCTGTCAGCACGCTACATTCCAGGCAAGAGGAAGTAGTAGCGGACAAGCTCAGCCGTCGGGGGAAATTCATGGTGATAGGGACCGAATGGTCTCTACACCAAGATGTGGCGGAAAAAAGGCTCTTCAACCTGTGGGGGCGACCGGTCGTAGACCTGTTCGCCACCCGGCACAACAGGAAGATCCAGGTGTTCTTCTCGGCCGTGCCGGGACCCATGGGCAGCTGCAGAGGACGCTCTTCAACACCCCTGGGACAACCTCTTCGCTTACGCCTTTCCTCCCTTCTGTCTGATTCGGAAAGTGATCAGTCGGACGCTGGTCACTCCCAATCTCAGAATGATCCTGGTGGCTCCCAAACGGCCTCAAGCCGTTTGGTATCCGGACCTGCTGGCTCTTCTTGCAGACGCACCGAGAGAGCTACCCAACTGGCACAACCTTCTAGCCCAGCCACACGTAGAACGGTACCACGCGCAGTCCAGTCCCTTCAACTTCACGGCTGGCTGTTATCCACCATCTCTTGCGAACGAGAGGCTTTTCTCGTAGCGCAGCAACAGAGATGGCTGACACGTCAGACAGTCCTCTGCAGCTGTGTACCAGGGGAAGTGGGCCGTCTTCCTGTGGGTTGGTGTCGTAGAACATGGTTTTTGTCTCCCTCTCATAGCCACTCTTCAGCAGGTAGCGGATTTCCTCGTGTTTTCTTCGCCGCCGAGAGAAGCTCCTCTCAGTACCCACAGTTAAGGGATATAAGAGCCGCTCTGGCTCTCGTCCTAACTGAGGGGACTGGACATCACGAATTCGTTCGAGATATCCTTGCTTAATGAGGAGCTTCGAAAGGTTCTTGCCCACCCAGGGAAAAGAACTCAGGCCCCCCTGCGTGGGACGGGACTCTCGTCCTTAGGAGTCTGACTCGAACACCGTTCGAGCCACTCCGAGAGTCGTCAGACAGGGATCTGACCCTCAAGACCCTCTTCTTGCTGGCCCTGGCATCGGCGAAGAGAGTAGGGGAACTACATGGCCTTTCTTATGATGTTAAACATACCAGAGGCTGGGGATCTGTGACGCTCGATTTCGTCCCGAACTTCGTAGCTAAGACTCAGTAATCCGGTCGATCCCTGACGACAGGTTCGAAGTCTTTCACGATCCCTCCCCTGATGGACTTTACAGATAACGATGCGGATGAGATGCTGCTTTGTCCTGTGAGGGCGCTACGGCGCTATCTGAAGAGAACTCGACATCTCAGGCCTGAGTGTCGACGCCTCTTCGTTAGCACTGGGGTCACCAAGAAAGAAGTCTCCAAGAACACGCTTTCTTTCTGGCTACGTGAGGTGATCAGGAGAGCGTACGAAGCTGATGGTAGCGACGACACCCGTACGCTCCGTCCGAGAGCCCACGAAGTCAGAGGTATCGGACCCTCCTTAGCGTTCCGTAAGAACTTCTCCGTGGCGCAGGTCCTGAAGGCAGGTGTCTGGGCCAACCAGACCACCTTCACGTCCTTCTACCTTCGGGATATTGCCCACAAGTCCTTGGATACTTTTTCCTTGGGACCTGTGGTGGCTGCTCAACACGTTGTGTAAGCTTACCCAGCACCCGAGCAGGCAGAACAGATCGATTCCTGGTATGACTGGGAGAATGAATGCGTGAATGAGAGAGTGACTGGCTTCTCTTCACCATCTTTTTCTACCTCTACCTGTGGGCAGAGGGATACGGTCGTACCTTGCTGGAAAGGAGTCCGATGCAGGTAAGCTATCAACAGAGCTCCATCCTATCTCTTTAACTAGAGATAGGAGTAAATATCCACCACTTTCTCCAACAAGGGGGGTGGAGAAAGTGGATGCCAACATGAGACAAACCCATTACTTTACATTTGCTCATGTAAAGGAAAAAGTTCTTACAATGCTGGTACGAAGAGATACGCTTGCCTCTCTATTAGTACTCGGCCCAGAGGTCTGACATTGATCCTGCGGTGCACACCCCGATCAATCGGACAGAGGCTTGGATCCCTCCCTCGCTCTTACGACCAGGGAGGCATTCCAGGGATGGACGAACACCAGTCTGTTCATCAAAAGACTCAGATTCCACCCACCAAGAAGTGAGTCTTCCTATTGTTAAAGGACCGATGGTTTGTATTACGTATCGGAAACAAATGACAATTGTCGAAAATTGCATTTTTCCTAACTATACAAACCTGAGGTCCTTTAACATAAAGTCCCTCCTCATGCCACCCCTCACTCTGCGTATTTTGCATGGGCCAAAAGCAAAAGTGATTTGTTTACCTCCCAGTCGCGCGGCGCGCGACGATCGGACAAGCAGTTAACTACCGTTCTCCCCTTGTTCGAAGCTTACGACCGTTCCAGCTGCCGCTAGCTACTTCCTATTGTTAAAGGACCTCAGGTTTGTATAGTTAGGAAAATGCAATTTTCGACAAATTGTCATATTTATTCAATAGCTAGCTTGTAAAAAAATACTTTATTACGAAAAACTTGATGATAACTAAGCAGCATACCTACTATGGGTTTCCAAGAGACAGTGCAAGCACGTTTTTGGGCAATACGTACCTATTTCTGTAATGGAACACTCGTATCAGAACGAGATTTTGCTATAGTGCATTACACCCAGTGCCGTAATTTATAAGGGTATCGTGAATCACTAATCGTAAAGAATAACGACACTTGTCCTTGTACCAAGAGACAAAAAACTCCAATATGCAGAAATGGATACGAACACGCGTATAAAGCTCTACCTACCCTCTCCCCCCCCTCCACCGCCACCCCTTTCCTTCGTTCCTTCGCCTTTCTCTCTCTCTCTCCTTCTCCTCGTACTCTCTCTCTCCTTTCTGCCTCTCTCTCCTCTCTCTCTCTATCTCTCTCTCTGTGCCATCGGTATGTCTCTGTTGACCCTCGTAAAGTGTTGGACCTCCAAAGGGTATAACACAAAACGTTGAAATTGGTGAAATTAGGCTATGTATTGGAAGTATATATACATAAATATTAAAGCAATTTTATCATATTGCATTACTATGACAACTAGAATTCATGGAAACTGTTTATAATATGAAACAGCGTATGTGTGAAGCCTCCACTAATGGTGGCAACGATGATTTTGCCATTCTTAGCATGCAACATTAAAGCATGCAAAACGTTAAAGGTTACATTTATTTCTGGCATACTGTTATTAAAAGAAATTCAAAATACTAATATAGAGTGAAAATCTATTAAAAAGTGCTAGCAAAAACAAAAAAGCAAACAAAAAATGTATATAATCACTTCTCCGTAGTCGTTCCTCTATGCACTTATCCATAGTCGTTCCTCTATGGTTTTCGGCAGCCAGATGTACGAAAACGTTAGAAAAATTTGATTGTATCTACTTTAGAAATATCTGTAATTTTTCGGGGTAATTTGGTTGCAAAAAAGGGATAATATACATGAATTAAATTAAAATTTTTAAATAACAAAGTAAATTTAAACTAAAATAACGAGTAAAGTAAACAATTTAGGGAATAAATCTGTGCAGTTTCGTCGTCTGCTGTTCGTAACTGTGTTTGTGGCGCGCGCGCTCAGGAATCAGCAACAGCAACGGGTTTAAAGTGCAATGTGGAGTGAACTGAGACCAAAAAATGTGTATAATAACAATCAAATAAGCACTGTGAGTTTCAGTTGTGATGGCAGTAAGGATAAAAACCCAACCACCGAATTACAAGGTAAGAATGAATTCAGTTCAAAAACATGACCCCGGGAATAAAAAGTTTCATACTTTCACTAATATAGGCAACAAAATGTTGTTTTATTGTGCTGATTACAACTGCAAACTTGAGTAAGATCAATAAACGTTACATAGATACGCTAACATTGTTCAAATGATTGCTGGGAAAAGATGATTTTGTCACTGTTCAAAACCGGTACATCCCATGGTAGCCGCCATATTGGATTTCAAAACTGCCTTGAAAAAATATTTTACGAAGAGCGTCACATGCTTATTTTAGTTCGTATGGGGCTTTCATATATCACATTATGTTGACAACTTCAATCTTTTGAATGGTATGCTTGGAGTTGTAATTGTATTCTTGTTTCACCACTTAAATATCGATGTGAATAAGACCTGTACACCGTGATAAGGGTTGGTAGTCGCTGGTTGTTTTACCCTACTGTCCTTTGTTTATGTGGTAATGCGGGTTGTGCTGAATAAGATTAGGCTAAGCCTGGTCTATTGGGATTCAGCTACTTTAATGGTAGTTTCATTTGTATCAAATTATTCTAGGCTAGTAAATGATTAATGGCTAGTTGATCTGACCACTTCTACCATTGCCGAGTCTTTCATTTGTTATCAGTAAGATGCTAGGGTAAAACAAACCGCAGTCGATCCATTGTCATCGGATGCTCTGCCTTATTCATCGATATTTAATTGGTGAAACAAGAATACAATTATATATTTAAGCTTACCATTCAAAAGATTGAAGTTTCGTCAACTTAATGTGATATATGAAATGCCATATGAGCTAAAATAAGCATGTGAGCTCTTCATAAAAAATATGTTTTCAAGGCAGTTTTGAAATCCAATATGGCGGCAACCTCGTGACTGCCGTTCATATACACAGACAATCCACCATCTTTCCCAGCACTCATTTGAACAATGTTAGCATATATAGCTATGTAAACGTTTTATTGATCTTACTCAAGATTGCAGTTGTAATCAGCACAATAAAGCAACATTTTATTATGCCTATATTAGTGAAAGTATGAAACTTTTTATTCCCGGGGTCATAGTTTGAACTGAAATTCAAATTGTTCCGATACGTAATACAAAACCATCGGTCCTTTAACAATAGGAAGTAGCTAGCGGCAGCTGGAACGGTCGTAAGCTTCGAACAAGGGGAGAACGGTAGTTAACTGCTTGTCCGATCGTCGCGCGCCGCGCGACTGGGAGGTAAACAAATCACTTTTGCTTTCGGCCGTGTGTGGGAAGGACGTGTTCGCCATCGCTCTGCCCGCTTGTCGTTTGCTTCAATTCTTGAGTATTTGGTTTCTATTTCTGTGTATCAGGAGTGATAGTAAGTACTTTTTTCTCTATTTCAATTGATTACAATGAGTGAATCAGAGGAAATTGAAATTTCACCGCGCCCTCCAGTCGCCCGTAGAGTGTGTCCCGGGCTGGAGGGACGTAAATGTGGGGGGTTCAGGGTCCTTTGTGGAGGTGGACCCCCACGAGGTTTGTTCTCGTTGTCGAGGGCGAGAGTGCTCTCGTAACGAGCCATGTATGGTTTGTATGGATTGGTCCGAGGGCGCAGTGGGGTGCTGTAACGAGGGCAGGAAGAGACTTAGGCCGGCCAAGAAGTCATCGGAAAGTCCAGTGACTCCTTTGGTGACGGACACTTCGTCCTCTTTCCTGCCTCCCGGCCAGCCCCACGGTTTGCGCCTTCCCCTGCGGGGTGGGGGTAGCGGAGTCCTTTTCCTCTCTCGATCCGTCGAGTGTGGAGGAGGGCGCCGCTACCCGGACGTACAGTTGTATTCGGGGTCTTCTGTCCGCTCTGGGGGGGGAATTCGCCCCCCACCCAGGCGCGGGGGAAGCCCTCCTATTAACCCGACTCTTGCTTCGCAGGTGTGTCAGCAGCGAAGGACGACTTGGGGACAGGTGTGGGAGTCGCTGGGACTGCAGGGAGTGCCCAGCATCCAAGGGTTGATACAGCGGTTGGCGGGGTCGGCCGTGGTCACTCATGGCTGTCGGTGACACGACGACCACAATTAAACTACCCCTGCGTATGAGATGCCACCACATCTTGTATATAAGCCTAACAAATAATGTCGGGTGACACCACGGTTGGCAGTATCAAAAACCCAACAATTGCCGCCGTTCCAAAGAGGACGATTGCCACCACCACCTGGATTTTTTCCTTTGCCGACCCCGGACTTCCGCGCCCCAAGAGTACCCCCTGGACCTGCCGCCAGTGCCACGGATGTCGGTGACTGTCGACAGGACGCCTGGCTCTCCCTTAGTACCTGCCGTGCCTGCCGTACCTGTGGCCGCTCCAGCGACTCTTTCCTTTTCTTCAGGTGCACATTCAATTTCAGATGTTCCTGCTGTTCCTGCTGTTCCCGGACCTGTTCCTGCCGTTCCCGCTGCTGGTGTTGCTGTAACAGTCTCAGGTCCTTCCGGACAGGTGCAGTCGGGCCCTGTTGCTTCGGCAACTGCCCCGGCTCCTCCTGGATGGAAGACCTGAGTCTGTCCTGCGGAGCCTGGCAAGAAGAAGAAGGAAGAGGAAGAAGGTGTCGTCATCGTCTTCACGTCTCTTCGTCGTCTGCTGCCTCTCCTTCCCCCCTTCGACTTCTAAGGCCAAACAGCCGAAGAAGAAGAAGGTTGCCTCCTACCCCCCCTAAGAAGACTCCTTCGGGATCTTCTAAGGGCCCGGCTCGCTCAGGCGAGCTGGGGAGCTCTTCTGCTGGTCCTCCTGTTCCTTCGGGTGCGCGGGGCCCGTCGCTTCTTCTGCAAAGAAGAAGTCGACGGGGACCAGAGGTGCATCAGCTTCGGCTGGTGGCGTCCTCACCTGGTGCTAGTGGTTCTGCCGCTAAGCCAGGTTCCGTCTCGGCTGCTCTCGTTCGCGAGAAGCACCGAGTGGACGCTCTTTCTAAAGAGGACCGTCCAGCCAAAAGTTTCGACGACCGAGCTCGCTCGCCGTCAAGACAGCGGCACGGAGCAGAAGACTGGCGAGAGTCGTGCACACGACTCTCGCCAGGCCACTGGACGCTCTCGCAGCGACCAGCCGGCTGCTCGGGCTGACGTGACGGTCACTGACCGGCCACGGGTTGAGGCGAGGAAGGAGTCCCACGGCCGCCGGTACCAGCCACGGCTAGTACCAGCGGTTTGACGCGCCGAGAGGACGCTGGCCCGGTCTCGACGCGAAAGGGAGCCTAGCAGGTCACCCGGTCCGCCGCTCCCGATGGGACCGGGCGGAGACGGTGACCAGCGGCAGCTCGCTGACGCTAGAGAGCGGTCTCGACGTTCTCAGCCGAGCCAATCGCCCCAGGCGAGCGGCGACGCTAGGCTGCTGCTAGACCGTCACCGCGGCGTTGACGATCGGCAGCAGCCCTCTGCGCACGCTGGTCCTGCCAGCGAGCGCGGGGGGAGACGTCAGGTCTGCCTCTCTATACCTTCAACCTCATCGGGCTATACCGGGAGGAGCGAGGTACCAAGGAGCGATCACGAGAGGTGCGCCCGCTCGTGACCCAGCTATGACGCCGTACGGCTCAGGCACGGTCTTAGGACCGACCAGGACGTACGCGCAAGTAGTTGGAGGCGACCGTCAGGGGTCTGTCGCTGTTCTCCTTCTGAAGGAGGAGTATCGAGGGATATGCTCTTGTTGGAGGGACTGGACGGTCCTACTCCACAGGACGCTGTGACGCCCGAGATACAGAGGAACTTCGCGGAAGTCATTAAGCTGATGCGTCTGCATAATGGCCTCGCGGAAGGATCGCCGCTACCACCATCAGAGCCCACGTCCCGGCTCGAGTCATTTTGGGGTCCCAAGAGGGAGCCCAAAATGATGATGGGGTTGCCACGATCAGAGCTTGCGGACTCAGTCCTGGATCAGGGGTGGGAGAATCTCGTCTCAGGACGGGAGGACTCGCTAAAATCCGGACGGTCCTCTAAGCTGCTTCCTCTCCTCTACAGCGGCAGAGGCGTTTCTACGTGCCATCAGAAGGACCCGATACTGCCGAAACAGGTAACCCGGAGTTAGCGAGGCTGACTCCAGGTGTTGTCCCTGCAGCAGCTCCTGTCGGAGAACCTATGGTTCTCGCAGCAGGAGGCACTTGCCCTGGAATCTACCGCTATGGCAGCATTCCAGGCAGTTTCCTGGTTGGATTTGTGGTCCCTCACAATATCCAAGGTGGCGGCCGGCTCCGGGAGTTCTGCTCTCGAAGACGACGCTTCCTTCAGGAGACTGTGGCAGTCTGGAGAGAGCAATCTCTTATCTCGCCCATCAGACTGCTAACCTGTGGGCCAACTTGGTTCTTCGGCGTAGGGACGCAGTCCTTACCCGAGTGACCAAGGGGGCTGGGCGTGGAGGCGGCACTCGGGCTAAGAAACTGGACCTCTTAGGAGTTCCCCAGCTCTCTTTCCTGGAGAGATGGTGGACGCTGCGGTGGAACGGCGGCGCACTGACGAGAGTGACCGCTTAGTCCACCAGGCAGTCTCGAAGGTTTCTGGGCAACCTCGGGTAACTGCGGCCAAACCAAAGAGCTTGGCTAGCGCTTCCACGGCGGCGAAGACGGTTGCACCGTCCAAACCCCGTGTGAAGGCTCCAGTTGTTTCGACTTCTGCGAGAGGAGGCCGCAATCAGCCCTCCTCCCAGCCCTCCTTTCCCGAGGAAGGTGCTGGAAAGAAGTCGAAACGAGGAGGGAAACGCTAGGGACGGCGTTACCCCCTCACCTGCTGCCGGAAGTGGGGGGGTGCCTGGCGAGCCATTGGGCGACTTGGCAGCGCTACGGCGCCGAGAACTGGATAGTAGACGTCCTTCGGGAGGGATATCTACTACCCTTCGAGTCTCGGCCCCCCCTCATCTCCAAACCGGTCCATCTACAGACCTATGTCCGGGGATCAGCAAAGGGACAACGCTCTTCGACAGGGAGATCAAGACCATGCTGGCGAAACGAGCTGTAGAAATCGTGGAGGACCAGTCACCAGGCTTTTACAGCCGCCTCTTCCTAGTGGAGAAGGCATCGGGGGGCTGGCGCCCGGTGATAGACCTCTCTCCCCTGAACCGCTTCGTTCGCACGACGCGGTTCACGATGGAGTCGGCACGCTCAGTGCTCGACTCGATCAGGGGGAACGATTTCATGCTTTCGGTGGACCTGAAGGACGCGTATTTTCAAATACCCATCCATCAGTCCTCCAGAAAGTACCTCCGCTTCATCTTCGACGGGACGGTGTACCAATTCAGGGCACTTTGTTTCGGTCTCTCAACCGCCCCACAGGTGTTCACGCGAGTGTTCACTCTGGTGTCGGCTTGGGCCCATTCGAACGGGATACGTCTTCTGAGGTATTCTCGACGATTGGCTAGTCCTGGCGAGCTCCCGCTCGCAGTTGCTACAGGACAGAGATCGACTCCTCAAGTTTTGTCGCGATCTGGGGATCGTGATAAACTACGAGAAGTCCGATCTCGAACCCAAGCAGAAGATGAAGTACCTGGGTATGCTGATAGATACGGTAGCAGGGCAAGTCTTTCCCGCAGACTTGCGTATCAGCAAATTCAGGGAGGCAGCCGGCCGGTTCCTGTCGCGGCAGGAACAGGCAGCACAGCAATGGCAAGTCGTGATCGGCCATCTGTCGTCACTCGAGAAGTTAGTCCCTCACGGGCGTCTTCACCTGCGGTCTCTCCAGTGGAGGCTAAGGGAGAGTTGGTCTCAGGCCAAGGATCCTCCTTACTTTCACGTGGCTATCACGGACAAGGTGAGGCAGGACCTAGCCTGGTGGCTCGACGACAAGAACCTCTTAAGAGGAGTGCCCATACGCACTCCCCCCCCCGGAGATGCTTCTGTTCTCAGACGCATCGACCGAGGGATGGGGCGCACACCTGGAGGAGTTGCTGACTGCAGGTGTGTGGGACCATCACGAAAAGCACCTTCACATCAATGTCCTGGAACTCAAGGCGGCGTTCAACGCTCTCCAAGAGTTTCGGGACCGCTTGGTGGGACACTCAGTGGTGTTGATGTGCGACAACACCACAGTAGTGGCATATGTCAACAAGCAGGGGGGGCTAGTGTCTCTTCCGCTCCATCAGTTGACGGTGCAGGTGCACGAGTGGGCCCACGGCTCACTCGATAGAGCTGTCAGCACGCTACATTCAGGCAAGAGGAATGTAGTAGCGGACAAGCTCAGTCGTCGGGATCAGGTGATAGGGACCGAATGGTCTCTACACCAAGATGTGGCGGAAAGGCTCTTCAACCTGTGGGGGCGATCCGGTCGTAGACTGTTCGCCACCGGGGCACAACAGGAAGATCCAGGTGTTCTTCTCGGCCGTGCCGGACCCCATCGTCAGCTGCAGAGGACGCTCTCCAACACCCTGGGACAACCTCTTCGCTTACGCCTTTCCTCCCTTCTGTCTGATTCGGAAAGTGATCAGTCGAGCGCTGGTCACTCCAATCTCAGAATGATCTGGTGGCTCCCAAACGGCCTCAAGCCGTTTGGTATCCGGACCTGCTGGCTCTTCTTGCAGACGCACGACGAGAGCTACCCAACTGGCACAACCTTCTAGCCCAGCCACACGTAGAACGGTACCACCGAGCAGTCCAGTCCCTTCAACTTCACGGCTGGCTGTTATCCACCATCTCTTGCGAACGAGAGGCTTTTTCTCGTAGCGCAGCAACAGAGATGGCTGGACACGTCAGACAGTCCTCTGCAGCTGTATACCAGGGGAAGTGGGCCGTCTTCTGTGGTTGGTGTCGTAGACAGGGTTTGTTCTCCTCTCAGAGCCACTCTTCAGCAGGTAGCGGATTTCCTAGTGTTTTCTTCGCCGAGAGAAGCTCCTCTCAGTACCACATGTTAAGGGATATAGAGCCGCTCTGGCTCTCGTCCTAAAACTGAGGGGGACTGGACATCACGAATTCGTTCGAGATATCCTTGCTAATGAGGAGCTTCGAAAGGTCTTGCCCACCCAGGGAACTCAGGCCCCCTGCGTGGGACGTGACTCTCGTCCTTAGGAGTCTGACTCGAACACCGTTCGAGCCACTCCGAGAGTCGTCAGACAGGGATCTGACCCTCAAGACCCTCTTCTTGCTGGCCCTGGCATCGGCGAAGAGAGTAGGGGAAACTACATGGCCTTTCTTTTGATGTTAAACATACCAGAGGCTGGGGATCTGTGACGCTCGATTTCGTCCCGAACTTCGTAGCTAAGACTCAGAATCCGTCGATCCCTGACGACAGGTTCGAGTCTTTAACGATCCCCTCCCTGCTGGACTTTACAGATAACGATGCGGATGAGATGCTGCTTTGTCCTGTGAGGGCGCTACGGCGCTATCTGAAGAGAACTCGACATCTCAGGCCTGAGTGTCGACGCCTCTTCGTTAGCACTGGGTCACCAAGAAAGAAGTCTCCAAGAACACGCTTTCTTTCTGGCTACGTGAGGTGATCAGGAGAGCGTACGAAGCTGATGGTAGCGACGACATCCGTACGCTCCGACCGAGAGCCCACGAAGTCAGAGGTATCGGACCCTCCTTAGCGTTCCGTAAGAACTTCTCCGTGGCGCAGGTCCTGAAGGCAGGTGTCTGGTCCAACCAGACCACCTTCACGTCCTTCTACCTTGGGCGGGATATTGCCCACAAGTCCTTGGATACTTTTTCCTTGGGGACCTGTGGTGGCTGCTCAAACACGTTGTGTAAGCTTACCCAGCACCCGAGCAGGCAGAACAGCATCGATTCCTGGTATGACTGGGAGAATGCATGTGTGAATGAGAGAGTGACTGGCTTCTCTTCACCATCTTTTCTACCTCTACCTGTGGGCAGAGGGATACGGTCGTTACCTTGCTGGAAAGGAAGTCAGATGCAGGTAAGCTATTCAACAGAGCTCCATCCTATCTCTTTAAACTAGAGATAGGAGTAAATATACCACCACTTCTCCAACAAGGGGGGAGAAGTGGATGCCAACATGAGACAAACCCATTACTTACATTGGCTCATGTAAAGGAAAAAAGTTCTTACAATGCTGGTACGAAGAGATACGCTTGCCTCTCTCTTAGTACTCGGCCCAGAGGTCTGACCATTGATCCTGCGGTGCACACCCCGATCAATCGGACAGAGGCTTGGATCCCTCCCTCGCTCTTACGACCAGGGAGGCATTCCAGGGATGGACGAACACCAGTCTGTTCATCAAAAGACTCAGATTCCACCACCAAGAAGTGAGTCTTCCTATTGTTAAAGGACCGATGGTTTGTATTACGTATCGGAACAAATGACAATTTGTCGAAATTGCATTTTTCCTAACTATACAAAACCTGAGGTCCTTTAACATAAAGTCCCTCCTCATGCCACCCCTCACTCTGCGTGATTGCATGCCGGCCAAAAGCAAAAGTGATTTGTTTACCTCCCAGTCGCGCGGCGCGCGACGATCGGACAAGCAGTTAACTACCGTTCTCCCCTTGTTCGAAGCTTACGACCGTTCCAGCTGCCGCTAGCTACTTCCTATTGTTAAAGGACCTCAGGTTTGTATAGTTAGGAAAAATGCAATTTTCGACAAATTGTCATTTTACCTTGTAACGGTGGTTTTATCCTTACTGCCATCACAACTGAAATTCCACAGTGCTTATTTGATTGGTCCTAAGCGCTCACTCCACAAACACAGTTACGGGCAGCACACGAGTACACAGTTTATGAGGTGCAAAGCTTTATTCCCTTAATTATTTACGTTTCTCATTATTTAGTTTAACTTTACTTTGTTACTTCAAAATGTTTATTTAATTCATGTCTATTATCCCTGTTTTGCAACCAAATTAACCCAGAAAAATTACAGATATTTCTGAAGTACTTACGAGCAGACGACGGCAAAAGTGACTCATCGTTGTCAATCTAGTGGAGGTTCACACATACGCCGATGCATTTACAAACTGTTTCCATGAATTCTAGTTGTCATAGTAATGCAGTAATGATAAAAGTGCTGTAATATGTATATATGCTATAAATAGATACGCTAATTTCACTCATTTCCCCGGTTTTGTGTAAGTCTTATACCCAGTTTGGAGGATAAACACATACCAATTGGCAACACTGATAAACAATTGAAGAGTGCGAAGAATGCCGGAGGTATCATTCACAAGCAAAACTGTTGAAATTTGAGTCAGGAATATAGTTACTTTCCAACAACAATATTTTCAAATTAATAATCATGAATATGCAAAAATATTTATGCAATTCATGACCTATACTGCCGTTTAATATATTTTATTTATAATTATCTAG
>NC_087204.1:103953869-104016541 GCF_015104395.2 Macrobrachium nipponense
AAAAGATCAATTCCCGGGTAAGAACGGAAACTTGATCCAATAATATGAAAATATATATGAAAATGAAACAGAATACTGCACTTGCGATTTCATTTTCACATAAAAAAATCGTAAGGATCATTCCCGGGTAAGAACGAAATTGATCCAATTAATTTCAGTAAATAAATAAATGAAAATGAAAAAAGAATATTGCAATTGCGAATCCACTTTCATTGCATTCTATTATACAAAATTAAAAGGCTCGTGCCGAGCGCAATCACACTCTCGGTAACGAACGCACAGGGCAAAAATATAATGAAAAGAGTACTTACATTTTCAATTACACACTTTCCGCCCAAAATACATGACTCGGCGCGAGCGCGCCCCGCCCTCGGCACCGAGACATAATTCAAGGGTTCAATTCATGAAAAGAGAGGAATCGCCGCATCTACGGCGATAACTCCATGTTGGTTCATATTAAGTAATGAAAATGAAAAACAGTGTACTTACAGTTTCATTTTCAAGTCAAACAAACCATTAGTAGAAAACACAATATAAACAAAGCATACGACGATGAAGCGGGCAGAGAGCGATGACGAAACACGTCCTTCACACCCGCGGCCGAAAGCAAAAGTGATTTGTTTACCTCCAGTCGCGCGGCGCGCGACTGTCGGACAAGCAGTTAACTACCGTTCTCCCTTCGAAGCTTACGACCGTTCCAGCTGCCGCTAGCTACTTCCTATTGTTAAAGGACCAATGGTTTGTATTACGTATCGGAACAAATAGTCCATTCAGGGAAACAACTTCTGCCACTAAGAGAATGTTTCCCATCCGACTCACCCAACTTCTCTTGAGCAATATCGATTCTAAAAAGGTTGTTGTGTGCGTTTCTCGAAAGGATGAGAGAATTATATATATCGCGCTCTGCCGTATTAGAATCCTTTATAATACTGTCACATTGTGGTAAACAGCATTAATCTAGGAAACCTTTGTAAGGATACTAGGAATTCTATAGTTAACTCGGTATGTGCATAAGACTTGACCATACCGTAGTCTTAAAGTGAATTCTCTACTACATTTTCATCTCAAAATTCAAAAAAAAAAAAAAACCCCCCCCCAAATCCCACTAAGCATGTACTCTAAAAAAATAGCCATGCTTTCGTAAGCATGAGAGCATTATACATATAGAGTTCCGCTGCGTTATAATCCTTTAAAAATGTACCAACGTAAACAGCATTGAAATGTTGTAATATCTTTCTTATTGAACGCTTCTTAGCAAAAAGCAGACAATATTTTATTTATGTTTGCTTAACTATCCCCTCAATCCGAGGCTAAAACCACGATTGTAGGGGAGAGACACGGTTAGTCATTCCATCCCGCAGGAGAGAGACATGTAACCGACTACTCATGACCGACACCTACATGGTACTGCATTGGTGTCTAAGCGATAGCACAGCTGACAGCAGTCTCGTTAGCCGACTGGCCTTACTCTTCCAGAGTTGCCAGCTACTCCATTTAATAAAGGAATCTTATAAAATTATTATCGAACTTCAGGAAGTTCTTATAATGCGCATCTAAGCGAAATAAGACTTCGATAAATCTAGAAGCTAAGTAGGTGTTGTCTTAACAATCCCTTTAAGTGTAGTCCTTCCTAGGAAATTCCTGGAAGGATACTGGTAATTGAGTTGCTCAGCAAAGAAGTAACTACGGTATGTGCTTATGATTTGCCCGTATTGTATTCTCATACAGCAGATACTCTACTACTTCTTTCCCTGCCCGAGGCAGATAGAGAGGAAAAAAGGAAAAAATTTTTACTATCTTCGTTCTTTTCGTTAATAGAACGATAGAAAGAGTATATATATCTCCTTAAGGAAGGGAGTTAATCCAGGAACTCTTTAAATCTTCGTGATTTCCTCATAAATCGTGGAAGAGACAGAATTCCTGTTCATCTGTAGGGTTTACGGAAGGAAGTAGATATTTCCTATCCGCCATCATACCCAAACGTCGATGAGATTCTTATAAGAAAACTCCCAAAGTTCTTGCCTCTTCATAACGAGGGAAGAGCATGAATGAAGGAGAGAGTCCTCTGAATAATGAAAAAATGGCTTCTCTTAGTATCAGAATCCTTCTGGCAAAAGCGACGGCCGCCTGTGCGACATCTTGCACCTTTGCCAGGGGAAAGTTGCTCAAGTTGAAAACTCAAAGAGGAGCCTCGCGACTGACCTCTCTCTCATAAGAAGATTAGGAATATTCTGGCGCCTGGCTCCTTGCACCTAGCACCTGGAATGTTCCGCACGCTAGAAAGGAGACTCGCTCCTGGAACGTTCCGCTTGCGTGGAAGGTCCCGTGCGCCCTGATAGTTTCCGAGCCGCCTACTACCCCTTTTAGAAGAGCCTCTTTTTGCCCTGGAAACGTTTCAATGGAAGGATTGTTCTGATTGCCACTCTACTATAAGGCTCCTTGCTCTAGCCGTCTGTTTTTCCTGGCGCAATTTGCGCCAGGCTGGCGCTTTGAAGGCGCCTTGCGCCAAGAAAAATTTTCTAGAACGCGGCTCGCGTTTGGTTGTAGGAACGCGGCTCGCGCTAGTCTGTTAGCTGGAACGCGCCTCGCTGCTGGCTATTGGAACGTAGCTCACGCTAGCTTGCTGGAACGCGGCTTCCTGGCAGCGGCTGGCGCCTAGCTCTTGTTCAGTGTTCTCTTAGTTTTCAGAGAACGCGCTAGATCATCGAAACTCCAAACATACATTCTTCGTCTTTTCGGATGTAAGATGAAGAGACGCACTTTGTTTTTAAGGATGCCTTATCAATGGCTATCCTTGGCAGTCTGGGACGTTCTACAGAACCTGCCGAGGGACGCCTGACCGGTGGGGTTCTCCCTAACCTTCCTGCGGCTGTCGACTTTCCTCCTCCACTGGGTCTGGGAGTTTGGAAGAGGTCTAGGCCTGGAAGCGCTACGGAGCCGATCAGACGCACCCTCCACTGCACTGGGAACACTATATTCACTTCTTACCTTTTTAGAGCTCGACTTTTGAGCTCCATCCATTTATCTTCAAATTTGCACATATGAATTTGTAGATTCTGTGGAGTAAGAAGGTGATGAGGATGCAACAACTACTAGAATTGTCAATACTCTAACTGCTCGTTAGTACGAGAGCTGTTAAAGCTTCTAAAGGAAGCGTATCATCTAGTTATATGCTTTCTGACTTCCTAAAGTAGGAAGTTAGATCTTATATTTCCTTCATCAAGTTCTAACACTTATACACGTATTAGTGAAAAAAAAAATCAATATTTCCCTTATTGCAAAATATATGAGTGTCTACCGAAAAATTCGGTAGTTTCACGTAATATATTCTTCGAAATTTCGAAGCCAATTTAATTAAAAAGTTAATAAAAGCGTATGCCAAACCAAAGACCCAGTACTTCCCTGCAAAAGACAGCCCAGAAGGTCGATGGCGATGAAAAAACGAAAATCAAGTCAGGAGGTAGCAACAACGTATGTTGACACTACCGCGACAGAAAAAATCTGGTTCTAGAACGGTAATCGTTCCTATTCCTGCCACCCAGCGGCAGGGGCGGTAGATCACCTGACCTACCTGCAGCGTGTGCCGCGAAATTCGAATTTCTGTCGGGGACGACGGAGTCTATAGCTAAGTATATATCTGCTGGGTAAGTTCCATGTACAAAAATGTTTTTGTTAGGGCAGAAATAAATAAATGCTGTATCCAATACGGCTAAAATTATGCAATCACAGACTGCAACTACAGAATTTCCAGATATAATTAACTTAAAGCGTATTAAACCTCTTTGTACTGTAATTCTGTTGATGGTTGACAGTACATTTTTAGTTACAGTATCTATTTGCCCATATCCCTAAACTTTAACCTACGTTTTTATGCACTTATTCTTTGAATGTTCACATTCTACATGGTACTTTCAACCCTTGAAAGGTTAATTGGAATGCATTACCTACCAGTTTGTCAAACCCCTTGTAACATCAGAGAATCATGCAAATTATTTGGTCTACTTTTCCAGTTCTATAAATATATATACAAAAACAAAGCATTAGCTAATTTATTACCTAGGAGTCAAGGAGAAATTCAATAGTGTGTCTGGTTCCTTCTCAGGAGAGGATGGGATCTCATTTTCCAGTTCATCACTCGAGTATGTGACGTCAAGGCTAATCACTAATGGTCTAGCTCTGGGTTGCATGTTTCTTCTGGATCCTGAAAAATGGAAGCTCTATGTGACAAAGCTTTACTTTAATCTGTCAAGAACTCCAGGCAATGCATGTGTCCACAAAAACAGTTAAGGTTAAAAATAAAAATATTAGATTCTTCCTTCAAGCATAACTATAGCTGTGTTAACCACCAGATTTTCCATAATTACCTATGTTAATGAAGATATATAACAAAAAACAGTGGTTGAGATTTTTACTCTCAAAACATTCGAGAGGTCATGCAGTATTCTGTAATTGATCAGCATGAACATTACAGTACTATGTTCTTCCAACAGATGCCCAAATCAAGAGAACATGAATTTATGCACCATCAAGTGCTGACAGAATTGTTGTACCAATACTTGAAAATTAAAAAAAAGTTACATCTATTTAGAACAACATACTGAAAACAAGCATATTCATTGTCATATAATGTTTCAGTCACTACCAAGTAAAGTTCAAAAGACACTTAAAAGTCTGTTACTGATGTATTTCATAAGAATGCACGAAAACCCTAAACAATACAAACTATTTCTTCTATTCATACCTTGACACCCTGCATGTACACTAATAAAAACTTAAAACTTTTAAAAACTAAATTGGGAATAAACAAAGTGAGCAATGTGACGTGGCCATACCTGTTAAATGAAATTTACATAAAGACAAAAAATGTAGCACATAATCATCTTACAGTGACACCTCGACATACGAAATTAATCCGTTCTGAGGTGGCCTTCGAAACATGAGCTTTTCGTATTTTAAACCGCATTTTACATGTAAAATGCCTAATCCGTTCCAAGCCCTACAAAAACACCCCAGTAAATTTTATAATAAAGCTAAATTGACCAATAAACTATGAAATATTACAACAATTTGGACCATTCAATACCTAACTTAATACGTACAAGTACTAATATGTACGTACCTGTAAATAAAGTGTATTAGTGTACATGGTATACAAAAAATATGTACGTATGTAGTAAAATGTGGAACCTTACCTTTCGAGTGAGGCTATCTCCAAAAGTGGCGACAGAGGAGGACAAACGGCAGAAAACTTCTTATAGTATGTACACTTAACTTTACGAAACACATTAAAAAATGTCAGGAAACATAAACTAAACTTTACGAAACAAATTAACAAAACTGTAACACTTAACTTTACAAAAAACTCTAAATTATTATTATTTTTTTTTTTTTTACTTTTTTATACATTTTTATTTATTTATTTTTTTTAATAACAAAATTTCAATTTCTTCACCACTTAAAACTTTCTGTTTTTTCGTAGTATCAATTGGATCTTCTTTTTTGCTTACTCCTACTAAAGGCCTCTTTAAAAAATAACTATCCAACGAAGATTGCTTCTGCCTTCTTTTCACAATGTTCATGAAACGACTCAGGCAAACGTCATCTAACTGCACAAGCATACGACCTGTGTAAGCCTTTTTGGGGTGTCTCTTTTCTACAAATGATTGCACCTTATGAAAAGCAGCTAGAGCATCCTTAATTTCTGCCATTGTCATAGGGGCGTCCTCCTCCTCCTCGCCGCTGCTAGAGAACTCTTCTTGAACGACGTTATGTTGCATGGCCTCCAACTCCTTCAGGTCATCCGTCGTAAGCTCCTTTTGGTGCTCCTCAAGAAGGTCATTGATGTCGTCCTCATCGACAACAAGGCCATGGACTTGCCGAGTGCAACGATCTAGTCAAGATCTGGTTGCGAAACAGTGTCAGGATCGTCAACTGTTCCTGAATCTGCAGCACCAGCTTCGCCAACATCGAATCCCTCGAAGTCTCGGGCGGATACGGCATCAGGTTAGAGTTTCCTCCACATAGAATTCAAGGTTCGCCTCGAAACCTCCTGCCAAGCTTGATGATGAGTCGGATGCATATCACAACATCGAAATGCTCCTTCCAAAATTCATGTAAGGTGAGGTTTGTGGTATTGGTGATGTCAAAACATCTTTTGAAAAGATGTTTCGTATACAGCTTCTTGAAGTTCGATATCACTTGCTGGTCCATGGGCTGGAGGAGAGGGGTGGTGTTAAGCGGAAGATAAAGAACCTTGATAAAAGAATACTCCGCTAGGATATCTTCCTCGAGGCCAGGAGTGTGAGCAGGGGCATTGTCCAACAACAGCAGACTTTTCAGAGGGAGGTGCTTCTCTTCCAAGAATTTCTTCACTGTCGGGCCGAAACACAGATTTACCCACTCGGTGAACAAGTCTCGTTACCCAGGCTTTCGCATTAGCCCTCCACATCACTGGAAGCTTCTCCTTAAGCACTTTGTGGGCCTTGAAGGCTCGAGGAGTCTCCGAATAATACACAAGTAGGGGCTTCACCTTGCAATCCCCACTGGTGTTCGAACAAAGTGCGAGCGTAAGCCTGTCTTTCATAGGCTTATGCCCGGGTAGCTTCTCTTCCTGCGTGATGTACGTCCGATGAGGCATTTTTTTTCCAAAAAAGGCCAGTCTCATCACAGTTGAAGACTTGCTGAGAACTGTAGCCTTCCTTGATTGTCACCTCATTGAACGCCTTAATAAAGGCTTCGGCCGGTTTCGTGTGCGAGCTGGCCGCCTCCCCATGCCGCACCACCGAATGGATGCCAGACCATTTACGGAATTTTTCGAACCACCCATGAGAAGCCTTGAACTCTGGGGTTGCCGTCGATGTCCCTTCTCCTCCGTCATCTTCGGCCTGGGCAATCAAATCACCGAAAATAGCGCTGGCCTTGTGGCAGATTGCCGTCTCGGTTATCGTATCGCCAGCGATTTCTTTGTCTTTTATCCAGACAAGAAGCAGCCTTTCCATCTCGTCATGCACGTGGCTCCTCTTGCTAGACAAAATAGTCACGCCCTTGAAAGGTGTAGCTGCTTTGATGGCATCCTTCTGCTTAAGGATGGTGCCTATTGTCGATGGATTTCGGCCATATTCCTTGGCGATCGCACTCAATTGCATGCCAGCTTCATACTTTTTAATTATCTCCATTTTTGTCTCCAAAGATATTGAAACCCATGACTACGTATATACTGCACGTAATTAAGTTATGTATTACGTATACGTATGTAGTAAAGTACTCACACACGATAAAGTAGTACTACAATGAAATCACTAACGAATTTACGTTAATGAATGAAATCGTATAGAACAAACGAATTACGAGTGGCCGAAACAGCAAGCTGCTACGTAGATGTATGATGGGATTATGGGAGAGATGCTGACCAATAGGAGAGGAGGATCTTATGGCGGTGACTAGCATCAGGAACCAATGGGAGAGCGGGAGGATGGTGGCGAGTCTACTGAGTTGGCGGCGCGTGAGTTTTAAAATTGTCATTGGTGGTCCGAGCGAATCTCGGGACTTTACAGCAACAACCTTTCGTATCCTGAACTATTTTCGTATGAAGAGCCAAAATAATCTTCATATTTGCTTTCGTATCTCGAGTTTTTCGTTGAGCCTTTCGTATGTTGAGGTACTTTATGTTGAGCCACAATCAATTAATAATGCAACTGGTACTAGCTAGCATTTTAGATGAATGTATCCATACTGAGAATTTTCAGAAAATTTACAGAGCAAGTAAGGATCTACAACTTACAAAGATCTATACTACTACCAAGAATTATTCACTCATACACATTAAGGAATGTCATGCCTAGAGTAACTACTGCTAATATTTAAAATGTTCAGATACCATAAGGGCAAACTACCCCTGAATTACAACCACACTCAATTACAATCACAATCTCTACTGAAATACAAGTTTAGATAGCCAGAGCATCTATCTTAACATCACAGGTATGATTACATTGCTATAGTTGGCCACAACATAAGATCTTGCAAGTGTCTCTTGTAAGCAAATATCTGATGTCTCTCAATCATTAAACTAGAAGTACTTTCCCTCCTGCTGTTTCAGAAATTCAGCTCGACAATTATTAAGAAGAATGGTTATAAACTGTACTACTATACTGCAAACACTACTTTGTAAAGGGCTTGGCAGCAAAACAGTCTACCCATAAGTTGAAAAGCCACTCTATATATATATATATATATATATATATAATATATATATTATATATATATATATATATATATATATATATATATAAAACTATACTAATCGTGGGTATCAAAGATCAGAACCAGAATAAAGTACATTATGCTACTTAACAGTTAGTCTACCCTCAGTCATCATATTACCCTAGCTGTCCGGTTAAAGTATACATTACATATAACTAACCATACAGTCAAGGTTAAGTTTGTCTTCTAATGACACTTAAGGACTGAGCTGGTGGGCACAACAAATGCACCCCTGCAGCAAGTTCTGGTTGGTTGAGCTGTTTTATAAGACTGTTTAACCTCCACAGTGCAAAGCAATACAAGAAACATCAACACTAACATGCTGAATAATAGTCTTCGGAGATGAAAAAGGGATGTTTTGAAAATGGACGTCACAACAGAGTCAGCCCCTGATCATGGAAAGAGTGCAAATACAGTCACCTCTCACTTATCTGCACTAGTAAGTCCAAAGAGGTTGCAGATTTCTGCAAAATAAATAGCATTATAGTTGATCAATGCCCAACCTTCACCTTACCTACCCTACGTGAACATGCCCTCAGACCATACAACAACTTGAAGAAGCCAAAGAACAAAAATTACAAACCAATTTAAATTACGTCCCACAAACACATTAATTTAAATAACCTTACTTGCTAGTTACGAAAATTGTTAAACAATGAAAGGCAAATATCGTACTGAGCATGCCCAGGCCACTGGCCAGTTTCCTCCCAAGTAAAATTTTCCTGTGACCGCGAGTTTAGACATAGAGTACAGTATTTTGAGTCGCTCTCCCTACTGAGCTGTGTCATTTATTCATTCAATTACTTTATACTTAGTCTTCATGATCACATTGAATATTTCTAAGATTTTATAAGTGATCACATTGAATATTTCTAAGATTTTATAAGTGCTGGCACTGTGTGCCAGCACTTATAAAATCAGGGGTCACTGCAAACCAGGTGTCATTGTAAGCAGCTTTTCTTCTATTTACTGAATAAATGCAGTCATCTATCCTACACACGCTACAACACAGGAGAAAGCAAATGACCTGTGGTTTAGCAAACAATAGATAGCAACAAGTCCAAAAAGAGAATTAAACTTGTACATAAAAGGCTAAATTTGTTTATAAGTGACAGCATTGGAAAACAATCCACATGACCAGACTGCTCAGTCAAATCCCCCTACTTTAGAATCATGCAACATCAATAACTACTCAGTAGCTACATAGTAATATCTGTAGGTGCTAATGGATTTAATATATCCTACATACCAGAGGAAGAACCTTGTGCACTGGCAAAGATTCACACATACAAGAATGAATAAATCCTCTTCAAAAACTAAGTATGCAAGCCTCTGACATGCAAGCCTAAGTAGAAAAGTAGATAAATAATTATCAGAAAAATAATATACTGTACTCCTCTGTGATGACCGTGGGGCAGATGATGAATTTCTATTGGGAGGCGGATGATTACGGGGAGTTCTGGATGGCCTTGACTGACTTCTATCCCCTTGACTTCTACGTCTCCCTCCTTCGGTGGAGCAGAGCAAGGTGAAAGTTAAAATAAGAAAATATTCCCGTGGCTGCGTCTACAAAATTCCAACCAAGTACTAGTTGCAAGAAAGGCAAAATATACTGTACTCCTATGTGAAGACTGTGGAGCAGATAATGAACCTGCGATAGGAGGCAGCTCATCAGGAAAAATGGAGACTGGCCTTGATCGATTTGTCTCCTCTCGATTTCTAGTTCTCCCTCCTTCAGTGCAGCAGAATAACGTAAAATGTAAGAAAAGGAAATTCTTTTCAGACTTGCAGTTAAAAAGAAAGTTAAATGAAATCCAGCATCCTCTTACCATAAATAAAAAGACACGAGAAAAAATAATATACGTACTCCTAGAACGCTGTGGGGGTAATAATACATTTGCATTGGAAGGTCGTTCCAAAACTCTGGATACCCTTAATTGATTTCTTGTTCCTCGACCTTGTGTAAAGCAGAGAGCACGACAAAAGGTTATAAAGAACACTTCCTGTAGCTGAGTATGCATAATTCAAACCAAGCAGTTGTAAGGAAAATGCATTAATTAAAAGAATTTGAGCAAAACCCTGTGAACAGGGTAATGTGACTCACAATGAATACTACATACATGGATTATTACATTCCTCCAATTTACCGATGGAATAATCCTCCCAAAAATAGCTAAAAGTGAGTTCTAACATTAGGCTTGCGAGCATCCAAACTCAATGCAAGAGACAGGTTTACCACAACTACTATAATGTTTAATATGCTGAACTACAGCACCCTCTCATCACATTTTAATGAGTTAAAAGCACCAGCCCTTTCTTTTAGTGCATAATGTATACACAAGATCTTCTAGTACATAATACATATATAATTAAATGGAAACTGAGAAAGAGCTGTATAAAAACTTGAAATTTAATTCAAGCAGCGTACAGCCACAAATATATTCCAAATGAGAGTCCTCATATCTCTGATTTTCTTCTCAGTTAAAAGTGTCACTGATCACCAACAAATTGCCCAGAATAATGTTGATTACAAATCCAGTAATTTTTAACAATATAAAGTAATAGGCACTTAATGTTAGTTTTTTTTTTCTTCAATATGAAACACTGTATAGTACATGAAAATGACAGCTGTGTAAGAAAATATATGGCTATTCAGCAGCATAAAGTAACTCACAGCAGCTATCACATACTGCATTAATTATTTATATTGATAAGTTATCATGCTAAATACAGGGGGTCCACTGTATGTATATATATATATATGATATATATATATATATATGATATATATATATATATATATATATATATATATATATATATATATATATATATATACAGTGGACCCCCCGTAATCGCGTTCTCCAGATTCGCGGACTCACACATTCGCGGATTTCTCTGGGAACGTTTCCCTGCATTATTCGCGGAAAATTCGCGCGATTCGCCGGTAATTTTATTTCTAATGCTAAAATCCATCCAACAAATTCCTGTTTTTTTTTATGAATTTCATCATAATTTAAATGCACTTTTTGTGATAAAAAAACTATTTAAAAAAAACCCAGGTAAAAAATGTAGTGGGTTTTTTCTTTTTGAGTTTTAACTATCAAAATAGCTGTTTTTAGCATTTTCATAGGGTTCCAAACATTCGCGGGTTCTAACTATTCACGGGGGGGTCTGGTACGGATCCCCCGCGAATACGGGGGACCACTGTATATATATATATATATAATATATATATATATATATATATATATATATATATATATATATATATATATATATATATATATATATACACACACATACATATATATACAGTGTTCCCCCCCCCTGTATTCGCAGGGGGTATGTGTACGAGGGACCCCCTGCAAATAGCGCAAACCCGCGAATAGTTAAAACTCCCCTCTAAAAATGCTGTTATCTGCCTATTTTAAAAGTTCAAATACCAAATGTATACTTAAAAGTATCATCCTAGATCAAAAAGACCATTGAATTGGAATTATTAATATCATTCCAAAACCATTTAACCATTAGTAATATATAAACAGCCAATAAGAGAGAGAGAGAGAGAGAGAGAGAGAGAGAGAGAGAGAGAGAGAGAGAGAGAGAGAGATATCTCCTTACGATATCAATAGATTGAAAGGAACTTCTATAGGCAACACTTATTTCCCCTCCCATAGATACACATATCTATTCCAGAGAAGGGAGAAAGAGAGGACTGAACAATTATGTTTGTATATCAATTCTTTTGCTGAGAGAGAGAGAGAGAGAGAGAGAGAGAGAGAGAGAGAGAGAGAGAGAGAGAGAGAGACCAAATGTAAACCTTATGTAACATCCTACATCAAATTTACATTAAATTATTATCATATTTATGTATTAACCTTAGAGACTGTATCAATATAATTTCAAAGTAATCCTAAACATTAGTACCCTTAAAGGTATATACGTACGTACGTACATACATACTTCTAACACTTGCAGCAGAGAGAGAGAGAGAGAGAGAGAGAGAGAGAGAGAGAGAGAGAGAGAGAGAGAGTTGTCCCTACAGTATTTAAAAGAGTGAAATGTTAAGATTATTGTATTTAAATTACTCACATATGAATTTTGTAATTACATTTATAGTAGATTATTATTATTACACATATAGTATTTACTTAATTGCGAAAAATATTAATAATAAACTTGATTAACATGCATGTACCATAAAAAGGAATCTCCCTTCAGTTAAGAGGAGAGAGAGTTATCCCTTAATTAAAAGTGAAACTGGATAGGACTTATTGTATTTCTTTAAAATTTAAAATACTATCAACAATATGAATTTTGTAATTACAGTTATATATTTAAATATTATTATTATTTAAATTTAAAGTATTAAAAAAAACAAATAGTTACATTGCACTATAAAAAAACAAAAAAAATCTCGAGTCTCAGTAAATGAGAGAGAAGAGAGAGAGAGAGAGAGAGAGAGAGAGAGAGAGAGAGAGAGAGAGAGAGAGAGAAATTACTTGATATGTTTGACAGTTTTAGTACTTGGAGTTTGAGAGAGAAGACTGGCATTTCCTTCATTCTTACGTACGTTTTCAAATTTATAACTAAATCTTACTAGTTCACTTTAGTATTTTTTTTCTTTAATGAATTGATGTTATTGCTGTATACATATTAAGATTTGAAAATATGAAATAAATTATTTATTCATACAAAAAAACCAACATCTCTAGGAGAGAGAGAGAGAGAGAGGGAGAGAGAGAGAGAGAGAGAGAGAATCTCTAGGAATAGAGAGAGAGAGAGAGGAGAGAGAGAGAGAGAGAGAGAGAGAGAGAAAGAGAGAGAGAGAGAGAGAGAGAGAGAAAAATTATGTTATTTTACTATGTGATATCATTTAATCTTAATTAACTTACTAATTTACAGTTATTAAATAGTTTTTTAAAATTTGGAAAAAAAAATTAGTAAAAAATTTCATTTTTTTTTTTTTGTACTATAAAAAAAATGCCTTTTAGTCCAAATATGTAAAAATAAACCATCCAAAAAAAACAATTTACCCCACTAAAACTGGGGGGTTTTTTTGCCAAAAAATTTTTAACCTCCGGAAAAAAAATCCCCTTGGGCCAAAATAAGGTCCCCCGAAGTTGCCCCCCAACAATATGGTTGGGTAAAGATAGGGGGTTCCCAGAAAAAAAGAAAAAATCCGTGAAAATTCCAGTTGAAGTTCCGCGCCCAAAAAAAAATTTCCCCCGGGAGTAAAGGTGGCTAATTCCGGGGGAAAACACACTGTGTGTGTGTGTATATATATTATTTATACGTGTATATATATATATATATATATATATATATATATATATATATATATATATATATATATATATATTATATATATATATATATACACATTATAAACATAGTTTCCAACTATTTAATGTATGAAATAAAGTACCAAACTTAAATTTGGCAAAAGGATTAATTCTATTTAAGATATACACAAGTCACAGAAATGCAAACCTAACTAGAAGAACAAAATAAATAAAATGTATCAAACAAGATCAGCGTAATATTCTTTACCCCTCCGTGGGAATTGTGGGACGGTCAATGAATCTGCATTGCAAGAAGACAGATCAACAAGAATAACATCTGCATTGGCAGACGGTGGGTCGGCAGGAATCACGCTGGACCTTTCAGACTGTTTCTTCCCACGACCTTGGGTCCTTCTGGCTCCTTCAGTACCGCAGAACAAGAAAAAGGTGATGTAAGAAAAATATTTCTGATGCACACAATATTCCAATAAAGTAGTTGCAAGGAAAACAAGTTACTGGTAATTAACAAGAACACTATAAGGAAACTGAAACTCTGTGCCTGAGGGATGATGGCCTTCAACCCAATACTAAAAGCTATCACTTATATTATCACTTGCTAGAGGTTACTTAAGTCAATATGGGACTGTGGTCATTACAAAGCATTGATATCCATGACAGGTTACAACCTTTGAATTGGGGGCATACATTTTCAATAAAAAGCAATGGCATAGAAAAACTAAAATATCTAAAACACAAAATGAATTTCAGCATTCATTGGTCACATCTAAACAAGATACAGGTGTTACTGTATTAAGAACTAAAATGATAAAAACTTTGAAGGTTTCCAAAAAGAAATGAAAGACATTTTATCACAAACAGTTATAATATACAAGATCTAGTTGTTCAGAAAAACTCTTAAACAAGAAATGACAATAATAACCAGCCTGAGGTGGTGGATGAGGAACAAAAGGAAAGCCTCTGAAAATAAACTAAGCTTATGATAATGATGATGTTGTGGTTAAGGGTATATGGAGATGACTATGGAAGCAGCGGCGGGGAGGTGGGTCAGGATCATAGAACGACACTGTACTAACGATGCTCTGGATAAACCGTTTACAGAAGTTTTTAACATGCTGACAGGTGCCGAGTCGATAAATGACATACAGAACATCGGCTATATGAGAAACATTTGGGATCTACACTATGCCATGTTACATCCTGCCAGTTTAAAAGGCACTTCAGGCCAGTGACCCCAAAAGACTGCTCAAACTTCCATGGAAGAGAATAACTCTCGAAAGCTATTAACTCAACTTTTGTTCCCTTTTCCAAATGTCAACAGTATTTGGAAGTCAAGCGCAACAATGTATATTTAACTGAAATCTCATAAGATACCAGTTGACTTAGCTACTACTTCATACTAATAGGCTAGTGGACTCTCCAGGTTAAAGCTAAAGAATCACAAGACATGAAGCGCACTGGGAAAATACTGATTAGGGTAAACAACCGACTGGACTGGCCAACCTAATGACTACCGTGTTTGTGGCCACCCTCCGAAAAAGTACTTTAACAAGTCCTGACACCGGAGATGGTCATCAGTCGAGTTGTTGGTGGTTAGAGGAACAGCTCAAGAACTCTACTGTCCTTTCGAAGTAAGTATTTTCTCCAAAGTTAAAAATTAAGGCAATATTTTAAGATTAAACAGAGGGTAATGAAAAGTGTGACTAAATGCAGTGCACACTACCCCCAACTACCCCCATGACGCTTTCAAAATTTTTACTTACAACTAAAAATGTTTCGATGATTGACGCCATCTCGATGTTTGCAGAGTCGCTTGTGTCAACAAACTTCCCATTTCCTGTGCTAAATCCGCACACCACTTGTACCCATAGACACTGGGGCACTTTCATCATAACAATCGTAAACACTGACTTCCAACCACTACTTATCCAAGGGAACTATGATTTTTCATAGAAGAAGAAAAAGAAGAGGTGTGCACTAGATAATTATATAAATAAATAGTTAAACGGCAGTATAAGGTCATGAATTGCATAAATATTTTTGCATATTCATGATTATTAATTTGAAAATATCGTTGTTGGGAAAAGTAACTATATTCCTGACTCAAATATCAACAGTTTTGCTTGTGAATGATACCTCCGGCATTCTTCGCACTCTTCAATTGTTTATCAGTGTTGCCAATTGGTATGTGTTTATCCTCCAAACTGGGTATAAGACTTACACAAAACCGGGGAAATAAGTGAAATTAGCGTATCTATTTATAGCATATATACATATTACAGCACTTTTATCATTACTGCATTACTAT
Source organism: Macrobrachium nipponense (assembly GCF_015104395.2). NCBI lineage: Eukaryota > Metazoa > Arthropoda > Malacostraca > Decapoda > Palaemonidae > Macrobrachium > Macrobrachium nipponense. The sequence goes on from NC_087204.1 coordinate 103,969,746, forward strand.
GACAACTAGAATTCATGGAAACAGTTTGTAAATGCATCGGCGTATGTGTGAACCTCCACTAGATTGACAACGATGAGTCACTTTTGCCGTCGTCTGCTCGTAAGTACTTCAGAAATATCTGTAATTTTTCTGGGTTAATTTGGTTGCAAAACAGGGATAATAGACATGAATTAAATAAACATTTTGAAGTAACAAAGTAAAGTTAAACTAAATAATGAGAAACGTAAATAATTAAGGGAATAAAGCTTTGCACCTCATAAACTGTGTACTCGTGTGCTGCCCGTAACTGTGTTTGTGGAGTGAGCGCTTAGGAACCAATCAAATAAGCACTGTGGAATTTCAGTTGTGATGGCAGTAAGGATAAAACCACCGTTACAAGGTAAATTTGAATTTCAGTTCAAACTATGACCCCGGGAATAAAAAGTTTCATACTTTCACTAATATAGGCAATAAAATGTTGCTTTATTGTGCTGATTACAACTGCAATCTTGAGTAAGATCAATAAACGTTACATAGCTATATATGCTAACATTGTTCAAATGAGTGCTGGGAAAGATGATGGATTGTCTGTGTATATGAACGGCAAGTCACGAGGTTGCCGCCATATTGGATTTCAAAACTGCCTTGAAAACATATTTTATGAAGAGCGTCACATGCTTATTTTAGCTCGTATGGCATTTCATATATCACATTAAGTTGACGAAACTTCAATCTTTTGAATGGTAAGCTTAAATATATAATTGTATTCTTGTTTCACCAATTAAATATCGAGTGAATAAGGCAGAGCCATCCGATGACAATGGATCGACTGCGGTTGTTTACCCTAGGCATCTTACTGATAACAAATGAAAGACTCGGCAATGGTAGAAGTGGTCAGATCAACTAGCCTTTACTCATTTACTAGCCTAGAATAATTTGATATAAATGAAACTACCATTAAAGTAGCTGAATCCCAATAGACCAGGCTTAGCCTAATCTTATTCAGCACAGCCCGGCATTACCACATAAACAAAGGACAGTAGGGTAAAACACCAGCGACTACCAACCCTTATCACGGTGTACAGGTCTTATTCACTCGATATTTAAGTGGTGAAACAAGAATACAATTACAACTCCAAGCATACCATTCAAAAGATTGAAGTTTCGTCAACATAATGTGATATATGAAAGCCCCATACAAACTAAAATAAGCATGTGACGCTCTTCGTAGAATATTTTTTCAAGGCAGTTTTGAAATCTAATATGGCGGCTACCATGGGATGTACCGGTTTTGAACAGTGACAAAAATCATCTTTCCCAGCAATCATTTGAAAAATGTTAGCGTATCTATGTAACGTTTATTGATCTTACTCAAGTTTGCAGTTGTAATCAGCACAATAAAACAACATTTTGTTGCCTATATTAGTGAAAGTATGAAACTTTTTATTCCCGGGGTCATGGTTTGAACTGAATTCATTCTTATCTTGTAATCGGTGGTTTTTATCCTTACTGCCATCACAACTGAAACTCCACAGTGCTTATTTGATTGTTATTATACACATTTTGGTCTCAGTTCACTCCACATTGCACTTTAAACCCGTTGCTGTTGCTGGTTCCTGAGTGCGCGCGCCACAAACACAGTTACGAACAGCAGACGACGAAACTGCACAGATTTATTCCCTAAATTGTTTACTTTACTCGTTATTTAGTTTAAATTTACTTTATTTAAAAATTTTAATTTAATTCATGTATATTATCCCTTTTTTGCAACCAAATTACCCCAAAAAATTACAGATATTTCTAAAGTAGATACAATCAAATTTTTCTAACGTTTTCGTACATCTGACTGCCGAAAACCATAGAGGAACGACTATGGATAAGTGCATAGAGGAACGACTACGGAGAAGTGAATTATATACATTTTTTGTTTGCTTTTTTGTTTTTGCTAGCACTTTTAATAGAATTCACTCTATATTAGTATTTTGAATTTCTTTAATAACAGTATGCCAGAAATAAATGTAACCTTTAACGTTTGCATGCTTTAATGTTTGCATGCTAAGAATGGCAAAATCATCGTTGCCACATTAGTGGAGGCTTCACACATACGCTGTTTCATTATTATAAACAGTTTCCATGAATTCTAGTTGTCATAGTAATGCAATAATGATAAAATTGCTTTAATATTTATGTATATATACTTCCAATACATAGCCTAATTTCACCAATTTCAACGTTTTGTGTGTAGTCTTATACCCAGTTTGGAGGGTCAACACATACCGAATGGCAACAGAGAGACCTTACCTTACCTTACCTTACATCTTGTTTGGGTTGCCCCAGGTCCCTCAGTGTGAGGCACCTCTAATGTCTACCAGAGAGTTGCTAGTACATCTTCCGGTATATTTTGCATCTTCCAATCTTGGATGGTCTGGGATGCAGTTTAAGATATTTGTGTCGAGCTTATTCTTAAACACATCTACGCTCACTCCTGATATATTCCTCAGATGAGCTGGCAACGCATTGAATAGACGCTGCATTATCGATGCTGGTGCGTAGTGGATTAATGTCCTGTGTGCTTTCCTTATTTTTCCTGGTTTAGTTTTGGGGACTATTAATCTACCTCTGCTTGCTCTTTCTGATATTTTTAGTTCCATGATATTTTCTGCTATTCCTTCTATCTGTTTCCATGCCTGAATTATCATGTAGCGTTCTCTTCTCCTTTCTAGACTATATAATTTTAAGAATTGTAGTCTTCCCAGGTAGTCAAGGTCTTTAACTTCTTCTATTCTAGCTGTAAAGGACCTTTGTACACTCTCTATTTGTGCAATATCCTTTTGATAGTGTGGGTACCATATCATATTGCAATATTCAAGTGGACTACGAACATATGTTTTATAAAGCATAATCATGTGTTCAGCTTTTCTTGTTTTGAAGTGCCGTAACAACATTCCCATTTTTGCTTTACATTTTGCCAACAGAGTTGCTATTTGATCATTGCATAACATGTTCCTATTCATCATCACACCAAGGTCTTTTACTGCTTCCTTATTGATTGATTGCTCATTATTAGGTCCCTTATATGCATATAGCTTCTTTCTCTGTCTCCATAATTTATTGATTCAAATTTATCAGAGTTAAATACCATCCTATTTACCTCTGCCCAATCATATACTTTGTTAAGGTCTCTTTGTAGAGCGTTCATATCTTCATCACAAGTAATTTCTCTACTTATTCTTGTGTCATCTGCGAACTACTCACTAACCGAATCCTTACATTTATTGTCTATGTCTTCAATCATAATAACAAACAGTAATTGCAGCTAACACGTTACCTTGCGGCACACCAGATATTACCTTGGCTTCATCCGATTTCTCGTCGTTTTGCAATAACTATCTGTTTTCTGTTGTGTAAAAATTCTTTTAACCATCTTCCTACTTTATCCACGATATTGTGTTTTCTAATTTTCTTCGCTAATATATTATGGTCTACTTTATCAAAAGCTTTTGCAAAGTCTAAATAAACCATATTTTTGAATATGTTCTCACGGTGGACTAACAGTTGGGTTTGTGTACTTTTTCCGGGTACGAAACCATGTTGTCCTTTATTAAACAAATTATTTTTTATTAAATGTTTCATAATATTTTTCTTCATTACCCTTTCATACACTTTCATAAATATGTGATGTTAGACTCACAGGCCTATAATTACTTGCCTCTAGTCTTGATCCACTTTTGAAAGTAGGGGTAATATATGCTAATTTTGTGCTCATCATAATCTTGCCTGTATCTAACACTTTGTCTTAATAATATTGCAAGTGGCTTTGCGATAGAATGAACTACTTTCTTTAACAAAATAGCAGGAATTCCATCAGGCCCTGCAGCAGCTCCATTTTTAATTTCATTAATAGCCTGCACAATATCAGCTTCATTAATATCTATGTCAGCTAAATATTCACTATTTTCATCCCTTACTTTCTATATCATTATCTATTCTAGGGGTGAATTCTCTCTTCCCTATCGTTCTGCCAGTATGTTGCAAATTTCCTTTTTTTCATTCGTTAATCTCCCTTCAATTCTTAGAGGGCCTATTTCATATTCTTCTTTTATTCATCTTCTTCGCATATGAGTATAATAGTTTTGGGATTTGCTTGAGATTTAATAGGGTTTTTTTCTTCCAAGTCCCGTTTTTCATTTTCTTTTGATTGTTAATCTTTTGTTCTGCATTTTCTATCTTACTTTTTAGTTCTATAACTTTCCATGCATTTTTTTTTTTTTGCTAGACCTTTTTCCACTTTCTGATTTTTCTGGAACAAGATCCTTCTCTCGGTGGTATGCATGACTGATGTTTACTTTTCTTCTTCGGTATATATTTTTATCCCACTATTTTCTCTAATATTTTATATAATATCTCCGTATTTACCTTTATGTCATCACTTACGAAAATATTATCCCAATCTTTGTTTAATCTTCATTTATTTCTGACCATTTTATATTTTTACTGTAGAAGTTGTATTTTCCATATCCTTCCCACTTTTTCATTTCTTGCTTATCTCTGTTTTCACTTGCTTTGGAATGGACTGTTAATTCTAGGACATTATGGTCTGAAATACTCGCATTATAAACTATTATTTCTTTAACATAATTCATCTCGTTCACAAATACTAGGTCTAAAGTATTTTCCTTTCTTGTTGGCAGGTGATTTATTGTTGAATGTTGTATTCTAGTAGCATATCTAATAGCTTTTCGAATTGCCTCTTATCTTCTGCACTACTATTACTCTCTTTTTTATATGTATAGTACATCCACAATCTCCTATTCGTTCTTTCCAGTCTACGAAAGGAAAGTTGAAGTCTCCAGATAGGAGAATAGTCCAGTCCTTGTGATTTCTACATATATCATCCAATTTTTCTATTATTAAGTCAAACTCTTTAGTATTAGGAGGTCTATATATTACTATGTTCATTAATTTTCAGATTCAAATTCTACCGCTATTAGTTCACATTCTGAGTTACTATATTTCTCATATATTTTCCTTGTTTTTTGTCTTTCATATATTGCGGTTCCCCCTTGATTCCTATTTTTTCTATCTGATCTATAAGTTTGGAACCCTTTTATTTGATCATCATTCCCAGTCTCTTGGGAATACCAAGTTTCACTTATATTCATTATACTATTTTCTTTTCAATTTGGGTTAGTTCTTCTAAGTACTCTATTTTTCTTTTTGGAGTTACTCGTAACTAAAAACCCACCCTGCGCATTCATCACTATGATGGTTTGCGTTGTTTTTTTTCTCCTTCATTTAATATTGGTAATAATAAGGATTTTCCCATGTCTCTTTCCTGTTTCTGGTATGTTGTTCTTTTTTTCATTTCCAGAAATTCTGACATTAAAAAATCCAACTTTTCCATAATATTTGTTCTTCCTTCATCTAATTAATTATTCATTTTGTGTCTGAATCTGCAATTTTCTCCATATCTGCAATATCCCCTTGCATAATAAAAACAGTTATTATCTCTTGAGTAGAATCTTGGAGCTGATGCATTGAAATTTTTGCTGGCACCTCTGCATATCTCGTTGATGGCTTGCTTTTTTCTTTTACCTGATATTCTTCATTCCTCTCTTTATTTGTTTCTTTCTTATTTTGGATTTTATTGCTTGATTGGTTATTTATTTGATTATTTTTCATGGCTACAGGGTGCATATATTTTACTTTTTGTCGAAACTTACATCCTTTTCCTTCTTTTAGGTTTTTGCATATTTTTGGATGTAGATCTCTGCAATCATCCTCATCCATCTAAGTATAAGACATTTACCATATATTTCATAGTTGTGACATACCTTAGGATGTTTGTAGTAACATTTTTTCTCCATATCTGCAATTCCTCTTTCAAAAGGTGCAGACTTTGTCTTTTTTTGTATATTTTTTCCTCTTTCCCGTCATTGTGTAGATCTGGGTAGAGCCTCTTTGGCATTTTCTTTTGTGCTGTCATATCGTAATTTATTTCTTCGTAGGTATGCTGCTTTATAGCCTCTTATGTAGTATCAATGAGTATCTCTGCATCCATACTTTTATCTTGTTCTTTGTTTTCCTTATCTTTTTCTGTCATTTCAGTTTTGTTTTACTTCTCTTACGTTTTCCTCTTCTTCTTTCTTCTTCTTCTTCTTCTTCCTCTTCTTCTTCTTCTTCATCCTCAACTATTTTGTACATTCAATCTTGATTTAATAACATTGTCTATCCATGGTAGACATGTTGAGCAAAAAAATTCTTTGTGTCTTTTCTCATATCTTGCATACCTCAGCACACTGTGGATGGGTCGGAATGTTGCATGCAGCACATTTTCTGATTAGGTTTGTGGATTAACTATGCTATACCACACCTTACACAGTTTACATGCTTTTGGCATTCTTTTTCCTAATGCATCAATTAGGATATTCACAAGGTTCACTTTATTCATTTTCTTTGTCGGAATATGTTGGTTTATGTATATTTTCTTTATGAGTCTCTTGACCACTTGGATTTTATTTGGAACTTCTTCAATTATTTTCAAGATGTTTTCATTTGATTTGTTCCAGTTTGAAGGATTGTATCCTTCTAATATATCTATGAATGATTTTGTATCTTTTTGGTTAGGACTGTTGCTGATTTCATAGATCAGAAATGCCAGTTCCCTTCCTGCTACCTCATCGTATTGCGAATCTGCCAAGCAAGCTAAATCTCGCCATTTTTTTCCGCAGTTGGAGCTTACTGCCATCTTGTTCTGATTTACAGTATTTCACTTGATAAACTAACTTAGAAGACGCTTTATCCTACTATTTCCACACTAATCTTATCACCGATAGTTCACGAACACTTCTAGATATTTCTCAAATTCTAGACGTATGTTAAACTTGTGATATTTGTTGATTAATCTGACTTCGACCAGGAACGTCTCACCAAGCAAGATGACTACTACGGGGGAGAGAGAGAGAGAGAGAGAGAGAGATGAGAGAGAGAGAGGAGAGAGAAGGAGGAGGAGAGAGAGAGAGAGAGAAAAGGAAGGAAGGCGAAGGAAAGAAGGAAAGGGGTGGCGGTGGAGGGGGGGGAGAGGGTAGGTGGAGCTTTATACGCGTGTTCGTATCCATTTCTGCATATTGGAGTTTTTGTCTCTTGGTACAAGGACAAGTGTCGTTATTCTTTACGATTAGTGATTCACGATACCCTTATATATTATGGCACTGGGTGTAATGCACTATAGCAAAATCTCGTTCTGATAAGAGTGTTCGTTACAGAAATAGGTACGTATTGCCCAAAAATGTGCTTGCACTGTCTCTGAAACCCATAGTATGTATGCTGCTTTGTTGTCAATCAAGTTTTTTGTAATCAAGTATTTTTTACAAGCTAGCTATTGAATAAATTTGTATTTTTCTCAATCAAAACATATGCCCCTCAATGCTAACTTTCCTCTTTTAACGACTTTCTGGTCATTGCAAATTCGGCCCCATAATTTCTTATGGTGCGAAAACAGAGGCGCATCGACCGAAAACGATTGCATCACACTACGGCAATAATCCGGCAGTAAAACATCTTCATATATCCAAAAAGTAAATAATGAAGATATATATGCGCATTACGATTATACCAATTACATGAAGAGCTGATAATCTGCATGAATGACTGGTAAACTGTTCTGCAAGAAAGTTGAGTAAAGCAATTATTTATAATAGGTACGAAAGTCAAGATGTCGTGACGTCATAATACAGGACTTGAAAGAACGTTCTAATTCCAAAAAATAATTACTTAAATTTGAGTCAGAATCGAGTTACTTTTTCAATAACGAATATTTTCAAATTAATCATCATAAATATGTAAAATATTGATGTTTTACTATTTATTTAAAAAATTATCGAAGTGCACGCTTCGTCGTCGTCTTCTTCTACAAAACAGTCGTTTACTCGGTGAGGAAAAGTTTTCCGTATGTTGTGATAAAAGTGCCCCAGCGTCTGTGGACACAAGTGGTGTGCAGATTTATCACAGGAAATGGTTTGTTTATTGACACAAGCGACTCCGTAAACATCAAGATGGCGTCAATCTTCTAAATACCTCGAGTTGTAAGTAAAAATGTCGAACGCGTTTTGGTGAGATTTGCACGTCGTTTGAGACCGTTTTCAGAACCCTCTGTTTAAATCTTAAAATGATGCCTTAATTTCTAACTTTGGAGAAAATACTTGCTTCGAAAGGAGAGTAGAGGTCTTTAGCTCCGTTTTTCACCAACAACAAGTCACGACTGATGCCCATCTCCGATGTCAGGACGCGTTATAATGTACTTTTTTTGGGATTGTACACGCTGAACGAACATGGTCCACCCTGGACCCTACGGTTATTTACCCTAAATACCTATAGGTAAATGACGTAGCCTAGCCTGGCCTATATTAAACAAAGGACGGGCAATACAAAGGTAGGCTACGTAGGTACACTAGGTTAGTGGCCTAAGCTACGACAAGAGCTTGAGATTTGGTGGATGTGAAATGGATTAACGTTACATGGGGGACGTGAAATACTAAATGAGAGAAGCCCGAGAATATTAAAAATAAAAAGAAAATGGAAATTCTTTTCCCTTAAATATGGAATGGAGACGATTAGCTATAGCTTATAGTAGCTACCTAGTACTAGGTAGGTACCTCGTAGCAGACAAACTTAAGGGTACCCCACGACTCCTACCTAGGTACTACTTTATATCGTCTAAAACTAACTCATTTCCTCTGGGTAACTCTTACTTGGCGCTCTTCCGGGCATGATCGCAGATTTGCTTCCTTTCCGATGAGATGATAACCAACAGACTCGAACACAGACGCGAAGGCAGACGAATTATTCGAACATGGCGCGTTAATCACGTCGTTGCTGGAATGGCTGTCCAATGTTTTGATTATGCGCGAACGTTCCTCCTCAGTCCTCCTTCGGCCTTCCTTTCCCGTCACAAGTATCGTACGGAGTAGCCAAGTTGTCGTACTATCTTCCCCATATCATCGTAAAGGAAAAATTATTTGTGCATTTAATCTTTTACAAAGTTTTAAACGGTCGCTCGAGAGGTGCTTCATAAAAGGAGTAAAACTTTTAAATTTAGTTGCGCAGCCTGATTCCCGCCAGTCGTCGAGCGGGACACGTATCTCAGAAATAGCTAAATGGACGTCTTTCCTACAATGGCAGATCCTGACCTAAGCTAGGGCGACGTTCGCTGCCCTGGCCGGGGGGCGACTCTCCCCAAAAAAGGCAGTAACCTGTCCCGGTCGGGAATCAGGCCGTGCAAATAAAGTCTAGTTTTACAAATAAAAGTACTCCTCAGTTAACTTTAATTAATTGTGTATCAATGTAAACTCAAAATTGGAGACGCAGATAATAAAGTAATTTCAAGTTTAGGGAAAAAAATGGTAAGCATTAACCTTTTTTCCTTTAACATGGTTTTCAATTCACACGAAGAGATGTGGATAATACAAGTACTTGTAAATAGAACCTTTTAAATAAACACAAACAAAATTAAGATGAAGATAATACCAGAATTTACACATTGAAATGGAGGAAAATTTTTGCAGAAAGGACTGTGAAGAGATGCAGCTGAGGATACTAAATGCTCGTGAACATTATCGTACAAGGAGAAAATACAACTGAATGGAAGGGCGGGAATATAGGGCGATAAATTATAATAGTATTGACAGAAGTTACCGATTTACATAGATAAAGGAGGAAAAATATATGTAGCGTGTTGGCATAAAGCTAGCTTATTCTAACAAAAGGGAAAAAACTGAATGTTTGCTGTTTGTTTGTGAATGAGCCCGAGGAAATTATGAATATAAAAATGAGTATAGAAAATACAAAGAATCGTCGGTATAGGAGGCTCACTTGTTTAAAATATCTCGAAGATACTCGTATTCAAATTTATTATACTTTATTTTAGTAATTATGTGTGGGGATTAGCCTACAATATCTCGAAAGTAACCTTGGGTATTCTCAGGGCCTTCATTGGGTCCGTCCTTGGGATACCCATGGTGGGTATATCACATCCAAGATGCCACAAATCTTGATCACCTCGTACTAGGTTGACACCGGATTCCACTTAATTACGGACCTGACATAACTTCAAAAAGGAAAGGTTTTGTTATACTCATCAGCCTTAAGAAGTTAATATAACACATACGGTAAAATTACTCTGATTTAGCCAGTAGTTGGTGTATTTCCCAAAACGTTTGAATCGTACGCCTGGCAACGGTACTCTTATTCGGCGCTCTCCTTAGTCAGGTCAGCACAGTTAATTTTTTTCTTTTAGCTGAAAGTTCATAAGAAATTTGTACTCGAATTCATCTTCTAAAGTGAGCAACAAAAACCACAGTATCCAGAAAGACTGGGAATTAGAGTGAGTACTGCGTAACTGCATCATGCCCCCTCTATATCCGTAATAATAATGCTTAGAATATCAGCTGCATAGAATAGGGTATTAAAGAATGGCGCATGACAAGTAGTCAGTAACTGTTACATAATCTCAATTTTATGCACATAAGTGGACAATGATATCAACAGTTATAACAGAGTTAAGCACGTTGGCTTATTAGAGTAAATTTACGTGAAAATGTGAAGATTAATAGTTGTCTGCTTTATGGGTGAAATAAGAGACGGAACGTTTTTGATCCTGGTATGACTGAATCAAGTTAGGCCGAGAATACCGAAAGCGATGGTAGTCCTGATTAAGTTATCCTCTCAGGTCCAGATACATACCGTGGTCTTGGCTTGGTTATAGACGCGTTGTCAAATATCACTTTCTCCAAAGAGGATTTGTATTGAGTTATAATACATGAAAACAGATTAAATTTAGGATACTACAGAATACACTGCAGGTATTTTACATATCAAAATGATGTGTGAAAGCTTACAAAGACCGTCCTTTCTTTAAAATGCATGACAAGTTTGTCACCACAAATTGTTGGTGTGCGTGCGTGTGACCTTATACATATTATTCATTCTTCCTTTCTTCCAGAGAAGCCGGTAATGGCAAAGAAGGACTCTGATATCGTCATCAGACACCTCATGGAAGAAGATGTACCAAAATGAGGATCTCTGCCAGAGGGGGTGCAGCATGAGTCAGCCCGGAACGAATTCTTCGTCCATCTCCGAAGATATCTCTCGAGTAGATACGTCATAACAACGCCAGCTTTCTTGTTTTGTTTGTTTCATTTCTTTCTGCAGGTGAGAGCAATCGACTGTTTCATCTCGAATATTATCTTGTTTGCATGTGATGTCTTCTTTACTCTGAATTTAGAGATACCTTTGCCTATACACTGCTCAATTGGTTGCCATGTTGCAATCACTCAATTTTCACACTCGACTTATTCGTCTTTTTGATTTATCCTTCGTCAGCTGCTTTGAGGCTGACTATTTTACTGAAGTTGTTGAGTAATAAACTCAAGATGAATGATTCTATACATATTTATTTAAGTTTACCATTTATTTATATTACATTGTGTTTTGCCGCTAGCGCCTCTGTTGGTAAAAGTTATAACTACAGTTCCGAAATTCCGAATCCGTCTCTGTTACTTCCGTGAAGAGTAAAGGCGGCCATACACGTACGCGACTGGCATGGGGTTTGTCCTGCCGGGATTAGCGCGCGCTCCAGTCATCTTGGGTATTGCCCATACACGTAGGGGACTTGCTCTACGCATATTATGTACAGTTACATTGTTATTGACGAAATGGTCCAGAAATTACTCTTTTCACAAAATTGCTAATCAGATGATGAAGCACTACTTCCAATGGATCATGTGATGCTGGTCATAATTCAGAAAAATTAAAGAAAAATGATAATATGGTCAGCAACTAATGTCCTTCTAAAACAACTACTGCTCAAACAAAACAATATCCTCTCTGAAATAAGCTTATGAACCAAGGGAAAAAGAGAAAATTGCAAACACTGACAGAGTCAAGAAATAAAAAACAAATGTCAAATGCGTCAGGTAAAGAAAATACACAGTAAGATCAGGTGTGTTGGTAATTGTGAAAAGAATTGTATGTTAGTTCATTTAAAATTGTTAGAAATTTTTGCTATTTTTGGTAATGGATTTTCTTTTATAATAAAATCGTGTTAGAAGGATTCTGGTTATTTACTATGCCCAAACTAGACCACAGTAAGTTTAGCTGTTTAAGGAAGGGATGATTACCCTGAGCAGTAAGGCGTCAGAAGAACGATTTTGTAGTAACAAAAATGATTTTAAAAAATCAGCTTCAAGAGGAGGGTAAACTGAAAATAAAAAAGAAGTTTTAACGCATTAATTAAGCCATGGAAAAGAAACAGAGAGAGGTTGTAGATGGTCAGTTGTCCTGTTAGCCTGAGGGCTTCGACCAAGTCGACCTACTCCGCTGACGTCAACCCCCCACTGACCAGGCCTTCTCCTCTAGATGGCCTTGGTTTGTCCTGCCGGGATTAGCGCGCGCTCCAGTCATCTTGGGTATTGCCCATACACGTAGGGGACTTGCTCTACGCATATTTTGAGAGGGCAGAGCTAATATGCAGTGGCCGTGTTCCTTTCAGTCCTGTAGTGTCCTGATATGGTGAGTGTTTTTAAATCATGGCACCAAGTAAAAGGAAGATAAGTGCAATAATGATAATAGCACTCCTGCAAGACACATACGAGCATGAAATATGCCAGACAAATGGTAAAGTATGGGTGAAACCATGGCTAATAAAGAGAGATTTTACCACATGACTTAAATGAAAGAATTAAAGGAAAATAACCCGGAAGATTATAAAAATGATTTAAGAATGATTGATAATGATTGGGGTATTCCTAATTTTTATTGCTGCTTCAGGTACAGTAATCGGGTAACGGAATCCATTCATATAGTTTAGGAGGACCTCTGAATATACAATATGCTTTTCAGTTTTTTCATTTTATTTAACCAACGCAAAGTTTTACCTGCATTTCAGAATGTTTCTCTCTTTCTCTCAAGGTGATATGGAATGCATCATTTCAAACATCTAACTCACCTGGTAGTTATATATATATATTAGGGCTTGTGCCTTGTATGATAAGGCGCCCTATGAGGTAATGTTAGACTAGCGATAATCTATACGCTAAGTCGGTTGGTATTGCACTTCCATCTTCAATGGAGTGTCTGGGGTTTTGTTGATCACTTACGAAGTCGGTATTATCTTTACGACGATGTGTTAAACTCATGGTTCGGTGAGGTTCTTGTAGAAAACACAAGGTATAAAAAAAAATAGTATTCTTCTGAAGTTTTACATGATGAAGATCAGGTATGATCGTACAAGTCTTCTATGACGATAGCTTGATCGCTTCTGCCAATGATGATGGCTAATCCTATTCCTCTACATGATAAAGCTTAGGTAAAGAGGTACAGGTCTTCTAATGACGATAGCTAACTCTGTTCTGCCCGTCTACCATCTCTGTTACAAGTTATGAAGGAACAGACAGTAGTTCGAACATATGAACATACTATCAGATGACATAGTTTCATACGAACACACAATCGAATGAGACACGCTACAGATCACGTAGGCCGTTTGAATAATAGGTCGGGGTAGTTGTCTCAAGCAGGGAGCTTGGACTAATGTTTATAAACAATTGAATGACTACAGGTGACGGCATGTTATCTTAGCTTACATACTTATTGTATACGTCATCTTTAGCGTCTCTAGTCTGATCACATTCCTGAAAGCAATCTGGTTGACCTCTTTAGTTTTAGACTTTTATATATATGGACTAACATTCCGTATTTTTTTATTATGTAAACACTTACATTAGCTCGGTCAGCTACCAAACCAACTACTGAATATTACTCAAACTTGACTTGCATTTGACTTATAGGAGTGTGATACAGACACTATGTGAATATATATATATATATATATAATATATATATATATATATATATTATATATATATATATATATATATATAAGTAAATAAAAATTCATGGTGTACATGAATTGATTCAAGTAATAAAATATAAAACAATGATATTGGTAAATAATAGTGATCACATGATATATAATGATACAGTTTTTCACTTCATCTCTTTAAGATACTTATGCTACAGAAAATACTAATGTACTCTGATAATTGCATAGAATGAAGATTAACATGATAAAAATCATATTTTAAACTGATAAAAATTCATATATGAACTTGATAAAGTTATTAATGTTTATGCTGATTGATTCGTTGATTTTTATGCTAAATGTTATATATCTGATTCATTAATTCATATATTAACTCATAAACTAACTGCAGATAATGTAAGTAATATTAAGGGTAACAGATTGATTATAGGCTACCTGATTTGTTTATACATAGTATAATGGATTCATATAATTATGATTAATATGTGCACTTTAAATAGATTCCCATTGCGTACACGCAAAGATATATTTTAAGATTCTGTTTATTCATGATCATTTTATATAAGAGATTCCTATTGCGTACACGCAAAGATATATTCGACTCTGTTAGTTATGATCACAATTATATATAGATACATGACCGAGGTTATACTACTTCACTTTTAACTAGCTTTCGAACAACTTTTCGTCCATTACACAGTTCCAGACAACCACCTTTAGCCAATTGAAACGGCCTTTTTCAATGGTTAAAACAATGGGGAAAATTTGCCTGGGCGGGTCCAACGTTCTATTTTGGCGCTCATACTTATTCCTCTGCATCCTAAGCTACACGATTACGTTCGCGATGAATAGATCATCCCAGCACGAGTCCTTCGCCAGCAAGTAGAGTTGAATATCCTTCGGGTCGTAATTGTCGGAAGTATGTCCCTTTTTGTAGTCGAATTCCAGACAGCCGCTGGAGCATTCCGCATTAAACGAGATTAACGAGAGATACGGGTCGGTCGAAGAAGTCCATGAAATTCCTTTCACATTGTAGGCGGTTGTTACTTGACTGTAGTCGTCCGCTGCGACGAACGATTTTTGAAGTTGCGATGTGAAACTCTCGTACTGCAGGATACTGTAACCAGGTTCCATCAATCAGCCTGCAAGTTAAATTATACTTGTCACAAGGGCAAAGTAAATTCAGACAACATCCAAATACAGGGGAGGGAAGAGAGCCATTTAGACCAGACTTAACCCACATTGAATTCGTTGATAGTTTGGAATTCAAAAGAGTCCGCTGTACAAACTTTTTTTATCCATGGCATTAACAATGAGTGAACCTATCCAGGTCTATGAGGACTGTAAATATCCATAATTATAAAAAATAAACAGATATTCAATACGAATCCCAAAGAAAATTCGATATTACTGGTAGTAAGTTACTAGAAAAGCAAAGAAGTGGAAAACGGAGCTAATTGTAAGATTGCCAGGCAACATAAGAGTCAAAGAGAAGATTAATCATGATTCTATGTGCCCTAACAAAAGTTTCATATTCAATTTTCTCGTGCGCATCTTCTGAGGTTAACTATTAAAACATTATTAATAGGTAGGAGATGCAACGAAAAACCCACTATGTAACTAATTTCTTATATAAACTTTGGGTTTTCAAGAAAATGTGACATTTTCCATGAATGTTTTACTTGAATTGTAATAGGCTAATGTTGCAAGTAAATATTTTAATATATACATATCTTGATACTTCTAAATGTCCATGAGGTCAGAAAATTAATTCATTTTGTTGTTATAGAAATTCTATTTGCTTATTTTGTTATTAATTTTTAAAATGATTGCAACTCCTTAGCTAAAGTTGCATTGCGCACACGATAGACACTTGTACCTAACGTCTGCCTTGCCCATGAGAAGTTCGGGCTAAGCATTCCTTTCTCCAGTCAATCTGTTTTGCAAGCAGAGACGACACACAGATGAAGCCTGTGTAAGCAGATTATTGAGTTTAAAGGAACAAATGCTGATACGGCAATGATGACGTCGTCACTTGCCAGGAGATTGCTCTCAGCCAGCTAAGAGTTACGTTACTTGCTGTAAGAGATACGACTTTAGGATAAATTTTTTGTTTTTTAAATATTTTTTTAAAAAACTCGACCCACATGAGAAGAATGTCTGAAAAAAACAGTACCAAAATTCAACAATATTATTAGTTTCATGGCTGGAAATCTGCATAATTGTAATTATGTTAAATTAAATATTCCTTATTCAACTAATGAAAAAAGGTTTCCATACAAATTCTATATATTATTAGCCCTGTATAAGATTCATATAGGATTATTCCATAGATAAGATTTTCACTTCTAGACTTTCCTGACTTTAAAATCTCTTTTATTTTATTTTCTTGTTTAATTTTGTTATTATTATTTTATTTAATTTATTTATTTATTTAATTTTTTTTTTTTTCATTGACTACGAATATAATCACCGGGACAAACAATATGTCAGTAGGTTTTGATATGTGTTTGAACTTTTAGCTTATTTGTCATTACTAAAGCGTTAAGTTAGAGTTCAAATCTTTACACATATATATTTGGATATTTAATACCTATGGTTACGTTTTGCTTATTGATTGTATCGTGATTCCTTTTTTGATTATAATTTGTAACCCTTCCGACTTCTTACGGAGTGTATTATATTGACTCCACTTGTATCCATATTTTATTTTATTTTTTTTATATTTATTTATTTATATATTTTTTTATATATATTTGTTTGATAAATTAATGGTTGGCTGGAAATATGTGGAAAAGTGTTCTAGCGGCGTACCGTATAAGGCTACTTGCGGCATCAATTCTATAGATACAAGATATAAATGATAAAGGTATTTAAAACCAAAGCGAGAACCGCTATAATCCGGTCGGATCCAATATCACGAGTTGTAACTCGTAAGACATTGACACTTCCTATTTAATTATCCGTTATTCTACCAAACCGATTGACTCTGGGTGATCAAATATATTATTGGTTTTCTTAATGGAAAGGAATTCACACAACGTGTTAAGGAGATTATTATTGATTTACACCACCCGAGTCACAGATTATTATGTGTTGAATTCCATATTTACTGATTTAGCACTCATAAATATTCCTAACGCACTCAATTTGCAGGTGTTTGTTTTTTAGTGCTATTAATTCTATATAACGTGTCAAGGAACTATTAACACTAAGAAGTGTTTTATTCCCTCTGTCAGACTCGTAATTCTGTTAATAATTCTACGTATATTCTTTCAAGGATTGATTTGGCACAGGATAGGCTCCTAAACTGACAGGTGTCTTAGTGTATCCCTTGTTTTCATGACACATGTTACAACTTAGTTATGTGCTTTTTATATCTGTAAGCATTGTAGGCCAGTAAAATAGTGATTTGGCTTTCTGTGACAATACTATGGAACCCTGGATGACGGAATGCAACCAGTTTATGACGATTGGTATGAGAGAGATTATTATTACTACCTGGTCGTTAGTCATCTGCTGTGTTCTTCGGGTTTTCCTCGTCACGGACCTACATATAATACTACATTTGATTACATTATTCTGATACACATACCTTAAGGAATATACTTTTGCTTTAGGGTTTCTGCTCGAAGTGTGTATTGTTTTTGCTTATCCGCTGACCCTGTTTCCGTTTCGAAGTGTTTATTGTTTGGTGTTTATTGCTGCTGACTCTGTTTTCCCGCGTTCGAAGTGTTTATTGTTTGGGTTATGTCTGTTGACGCTTGCTTTGTTCAGGTTTTGTAACGTTCTGCGCTCCGACCCAGATATTCAATGCTCGCGATCTCTTGGGTTAAGGAATTTTCTTGTTTAGATACGGTTTTAACAATAGGTACGGATGTTTCTATATCTTTTAGTCTAATTAATGGTTCTTTGCAGTATGATGCGGATTGCGGGATAATGCGTCAGCTATGATAATTGCTTTCCCAGGTAGATATCTTATCTTGGCTCCAAAGACCTGAATGATCATTTGTCACCGAGTTCCTTTTGGACTGTGATTAAAGCCTTTGAAAAACTCGGTAAAGGACTCGTGTTCAGTAAGGACTTTATCAGGATAGCCATAGATTAGAACTTAAATGTACTAGTGTTAAAGATACCTAGCCCTTCCTTGCCTATTATATGCATATTTACTTTCAGAGGGCTTTAGTTTACGTGAATAAAAGCTATAGGGAAGAACTGTTTATCACATTACTGAAGTAGTATCCCTCTTACCTTCCTTGGTCTGAGGCGTCTGTTGCAATAAAAAAACATTCCTTATTTAAATCAGGGATTTTTAAGTTAGGTGAGCTGCATTATTCCGCTTTTAAGATATCGAACGCCTGTTGATGCTTTTTTCAGACCATAATAAAAATCTACGCTCTTCTTCGTAAGATCTGTTTAAAGGAGCTGTCATGATTGAAGAGTTACATATTTACATACGATTGTAATACCCACTACAGCGCAAAAGTGCTGTATCCCCCTTTTACGTTAATAAGTACCGGAAAGTTATGAATAGCCGACACCTTACCATGGACTACTTTTAAGACCTTGACCAGACACATAAAACCTAGATAAACATGTTCGGTTTTAAAAAACTCTCATTTAGATATGTTACTCTGAGATTATTTGTCTTTGTCTCTGTAGCACTAGCTCTACTTTATGTGAATGTACTTCTAAGGTATTAGAAAAGATTACAAGATCAACCATATAAGCATGTAGGGTATCCCCTAAAAGTCTCCAAACACTATATTATAATTGGGGCGCAACGTAAGCCGGAGGCATACGTAAAAATTGATAATGTCCCCTGAGTGTGCTGAAAACGGTGTATGAGGTACAATCACTTAGGTAATGGTATCTGGTAAAAGCATTTAAGTAAGTCCAAGTTGGTGAAAAAAATTTATTCTAACCTAACAGAGATAAGATGTCGTCGGTACATCGCACTGGAAACTATCGGGAGTCGTTTCCTTGTTTAAGCGACAGAATCTACGCAGATACGCGAAATCCGATCTTTTATGGCATGACATTTGAGGGAAAAATTATATGGGCTTATTTGATTTCCTAATGACTCCTATTACTAACATTTTTCAACTTCGTCATTTATCTCTATTTTGAAATTTCATTGAGAGTCTATGCGAAGGTACGTATATAGCTTTATGTTTGTCCTTAGACCGTATTTTGTGTTAAATTACATCCGTTTTTCCCAGAGCTCATCGCTAGTGGAGAAACTTTCCTGGTATTCAGATAAAGATAAATTAAATTTCTGCTGAATCACCTCTGCTTGAATGACTTTACGGATATTACTTTAGATAAGATTATCAGAGAGATTCATCCACGACTGGTTGGGCGTGATTAAAAATTAGCAACAATAAAAAATGCGATATTTTATAATACTTCCGTATCCACGATATGTATACTTTTTAGGGCTTTGTTCGCGGAAATCGTTTTAATTTCAGTTTCAGAAGGTGTCGGAAGGATTAAAAATTTCATTTCCCAGCAAAGTCTTTTTACACGCACTAAGACATTCGAGGGTGCATGCTTCTCGAGATTTTTGCGTGCAAAGTACGACTGCGGTTGTGGGAGAATTCTGTTGGTCATTTGAACAATGTTACGATTTATGAGACAAATGTATAGTTCCTTTATATAAGTTATTATTTGATTAACTGTCTCATTTTTGTTCAAACGGATTTTAATATGTTTGAAGGTTTATAGGATTTTCCTTTGATAAACACGCCTTATTTTGCAGGATGTAAGATAATATTTTGTATACCCCTAGATGGATCTTACAATTACACTACATACAGATCAACGTTTTTTATAACTATAGAGGTATCTGTAAACGCTCGCTTATCCGGACTTCTCATTAGGGAAGTTCGAACAACAGACGGTGAGTCCGTAAATACAAGATATTACGTGTATTAAAGAAATAAAACAAGATATTCTAATTTTTACGGCGCGTACAGTTTGGGCTTAATCCACCAGTATTTATTATAACTTAATGTATTAAAATTAAAACGAAAACCTGCTCTGATTACTTATACGGTCGTGTGTTTCATAGGAAAAACCTAATCCTTTTTATCAGATATTGGTATGAACCAACATCGCTTTTCCCCACTCTGCTAGAGTCGCTTATTGTGTGGAATTTGCTATGCTTTGAACACATTCGGCAGTTTTCGGACTGACCTTGACCGCTTGACTAGGTGACACAGTAACCGAGTTTGCTTGTTTGATTCTGAACGGGCTACTGTTTCTATTTCTTTTTGTAATAATTAGGATCCTTCTCTTTATTACCATCGGCAACATATTGTGTGTTTTTAGCATTATGTTGCTGGTTTACGTATAAAGCAATGAATGACGAACTATTAGAACTGAGCGATTACTAATAAGACAAGTTATCACTACTGCATCAATATTAACTGTTTGTACTTCATTCTTTGCTAAAATTTGAAATAGTGAGGGATCCTGGTCACGCGCATTTAGCCTGAATGAAAGTTTTTTAGCAGACATGTTATTCCTTGCAATCCAGCCATATTTTTAAAGTTAAGTTGAGTCATTGAGGTTCGATATTTTATATAACTCAAAAAACTCAAGGCTAAACTGCGATCGGGACTTTGCAAGGAGCATTTATTGTCATGACCCGAAATAGTGTTACCTCTAATTTATATATGATTGTACGGGTGTTCCACTTGTGTTTTGTGTGTTTTCTAATCACTACGTTGCTTAACGACCCTATCCATGCATCTGTATAAATACAGACGTCCACTGCGTAAACGCATATTCACTGTTTAATATGATTTGTTACGTAAGGGATTAATAATCACCCAAATGATAAATTAACATAGTATATGATTATGATATTTCAGTAGAACTTCTGGAAACAGACACTCAAAGATAAAAAACTCGCAGTAGGCGAAAAAATCTCAACTGATGTAGGAATTTAAATTTCTGTAAAAAAACAGTAAGATTAAAGAATGTCTCGTAACTTCAGCCACAGGAATAACGAAATTCGACCTGCAAAGGAAACACTCAAAGTTACTCCAATGAATAAAAAATTGTACTTAGCTTGCTTTTGTGGGAAGTCACGGTGTTCCGACTAACGACACACGGGCCCTGGTCTCCTTCTCTATTTAGCGGACGACCTGGTTTGGCTTCAGTTTCCCCCGTGCGCGTTGTTTCGATGATTCGAGCCCTTGAAAGATCCGATGCTGCAGACGCGTTCGGGTTTGTTTCTTGGAGTGCCGGAAACGCTCACTAACGATGTTTTCTTGAATGATTCTAATGAGAGACGAAGCTTGCGTTGTCGTAGGAAAATAAAGGACACGTCGGTTGTTTCTTGAAGTTATTCACGTAACGATGATACTAAGTTGCTTGACGAATCTTGTTGTTTTCTGAAGTCGCTCCTCAATGATGATACTAGGTTGGCCTTGAAGAATTTGCTGCTTTCGTCGTTCGCTTGAGTTCATGATTTATTTTTATTCTGTTTTTTCTTCGTAGGACGTTGTAGAGTTCTTCTGGTCCGCTGGCCACCAAATATTAGGGCTTGTGCCTTGTATGATAAGGCGCCCTTATGAGGGTAATGTTCGACTAGCGATAATCTATACGCTAAGTCGGTTGGTATTGCACTTCCAATCTTCAATGGAGTGTCTGGTTTTGTAGATCACTTACGAAGTCTGGTATTATCTTTACGACGATGTGTTAAACTCATGGTTCGGTGAGGTTCTTGTAGAAAACACAAGTATAAAAATAGTATATTCTTCTGAAGTTTTACATGATGAAGATCAGGTATAATCGTACAAGTCTTCTATGACGATAGCTTGATCGCTTCTGCCAATGATGATGGCTAATCCTATTCCTCTACATGATAAAGCTTAGGTAAAGAGGTACAGGTCTTCTAATGACGATAGCTAACTCTGTTCTGCCCGTCTACCATCTCTGTTACAAGTTATGAAGGAACAGACAGTAGTTCGAACATATGAACATACTATCAGATGACATAGTTTCATACGAACACACAATCGAATGAAGGGGGGAAACACGACTCACAGATCACGTAGGCCGTTTTGAATAATATGGTCGGGGCGGGGTAGTTGTCTCAAGCAGGGAGCTTGGACTAAATGTTTAATAAACATTGAATGACTACAGGTGACGGCATGTATCTTAGCTTACATACTTATTGTATACGTCATCTTTAGCGTCTCTAGTCTGATCACATTCCTGCAAGCAATCTGGTTGACCTCTTTAGTTTTAGACTTTTATATATATGGACTAACATTCCATATTTTTATTATGTAAACACTTACATATATAGCTTACGTCCCTGACGTCACGGCAGAAATTCAAAACTCGCGGCAATCGCCGACCGGGCAGTCAGGTGCACCACCGGTGCGCCCTCTACCCAGGCATGCAGAACCGCTCCAACTATTCCTCAGATCTTCCCTGCCGCCGCATCGGTGACATCGTTGGAAGTTCGCTCGCTTAGCCCTTGTTTCTTCAGTTATTTGGGGAAGTACACTTTGGCTTTGGCTTTGGCTTTGGCTTGTTGGGTACATGTGGATCATCTTAATAATGATGATGGATCATAATGAATGATGATGATAAGAATGTTTGATTTAGAATATTATTGCTTTGACTCTTGCTTATCCTTGATCTCTCTTTTGCATTTTCCAAACAATGTCTGACTCTGCTTCGAGAGTAAGAATGTGGGTGAGAGGATATAATTCTCGGCTTGCTAAAACCTCAAAAGATCCTTATTCTATCTATATCAGTTAAGAATAGTTGTAAGAGGCAAGACTGGTGAGTTGGATGATATGAGAAAAAATGTTTTCTTTTACCTTAATGTGACTGGATATTATTGCTATGTGAAAAAGCTTGAAAATAATAATAAGATCACGAGAGCGAAGAGTAGTATGTCTCGCTCTCCTAAAAATATTCAAGTGATCATATTGATCCTGCTTCCGTAGTAATAGTTCCTATTCCCCCTACTGATACAGGTGTTTGTCCAACTTTAGAGGACATGATAACGACCATTCAAGCCCTTAGTAACGGCCCCTGTAGAAACAGGGAGAAATCATGGTCGAATGTGAGAGATCTTAAAATCACAAGTTACAGTGTTAAAATCAATGCAAGTGTAAGTGCAGTGGAGGGTGCGACTGCTTGGACCTGTCGTGCTCCTAGTCCTAGACCTCTTCCAAGCTCACCAACCCCTGTGAGAAGGAAAGTCGACCGACGAAGGGAGGCGAGAGGCTTTAGCTCCCGAGCAGCCGTCCCCTCGAGCGTACCTGTTGACGATCCCCAGGACGCTCACCCTCGCCATTGGAAAGGCGAGGTTAAAGTGTTTTAATCATCGTCTGACGACGCAGTACTCAGACGAGGCTGGACGCTAGGCTTCATAGGCTGGGCGCCAAGACGCCAAGCGTCGAGAATTGTAGGCTGCAACTCCGGATCTCTTTGTTTTCGGATACTTGCTCTCCTGCCAATATAAGACGCAGGATGTCGCACAGGCGGCCGTCACCTTTGGCAGGAGGTAAGGAAGTATCGGACGAAGGGAGACTTTCGGTGCTTGTTGCAACTCCTGACCGCTCCCCTTTCGACTTCGATGCTTGCTCTCCTACCAAACTAAGACGCAAGATGTCGCACAGGCGGCCGTCGTCTTTTGATAGGAGGAAAGGAAGTATTTGGACGATTGGATGCCTTCAGTTCATTCTCCAGCCCCTCCTGCAGTGTGACGTCTTCAGGACGTTTCGTCTCTAGCCGAACACGAGGGAGAGAGAGATACTGAGGTTTAGGCTTCCCCAACTGTCCCCAGCAGCAGGAAGCAGTCTCCAAATCGGTCTTCAGCTCCCTGGGTGGATCGCTGGACCGCAGTTTTAAGGAAGCTGTCTACAACTCGGTCTTCAGCCCCCTGGGTGGATCGCTGGACCATAGTTTTTCCTTACTTCAAGATTTGCAGCAGAAACTCTCCTCTTTAATGCAATCTTATCAGGACCCCTTAAAAGACAGACATCCAGTAGAGCAGGACGCCAAGCGTCAAGAACTGCCAGGATGTAGTCATTGTAGCAGCCAGGCATTGAGAAAAGTGTGCTACAACTCCTGAACGCTTCTCTTTCGACTCCGAAGCTTGCTCTCCTACCAAGCTAAGACGCAAGATGTCGCACAGGCGGCCGTCGTCATTGGTAGGAGGAAAGGAAGTATCGGACGATTGGATGCCTTCAGTTCATTCTCCAGCTCCTCCTGCGGTTTGGCATTCGTCTTCAGGACGTTCGCCTCTAGCCGAACAGGATGAAGAGAGTGATATTGATGTTGCGGCTTCCCCAGTCTGTCCCCAGCAGCAGGAAGCATTCTCCAAATCGGTCTTCAGCCCCCTGGGTGGATCGCTGGACTGCAAATTTTCCTTACTGCAAGACTTGCAGCAGAAGCTCTCCTCATTAATGCAGTCTTATCAGCCTGCTACAAGCAAGACAGCATACGTCAAAAGCTGGGACGAAATGCTGGATGCCAGGACTTGAAACGTCAAGGTTCTCAACACCTAGACGACAGACGTCAACATGCTGGACAACAGGACGCCGAGCGTCAAGAGCCTGATTGCCAGGACGTCATGCCTCTAAAAGCTGGACGCCAGGACGTAGTGCGTCAAGGTTTTTTCAGCACCTAGACGACAGACGTCAATATTCTGGGCAACAGGATGCCGAGTGTCAATAACCTGGATGCCAGGACGTCAGGCGTCGAGATTCTGGACGCCAAGGCCGTCAAGATTTGTCTGGACCCTCCAGGAATGCCAGGCATCAAGATGCTGGAAGTCAGCTGGACGACAGGCGTCAAGAGGCTGGATGCCAGGACGCCAGGCGTCAAGATTCTGGACTCCAGGACACCAGGCGTCAAGATTCTGGAAGCCAGCTGGACGCCAGGTGTCAAGAGGCTGGACGCCAAGACGCTGAACGTCAAGTATTTGAACAGCAGGACGCCAAATGTCATGAAGTTCTACTCCAGGAAGCCGAGAATCAGGACTCTCGACGCCAGGACACTGGCAGGTGTCAAGAAGATTCTTCGGAAGCACCGACGAAGCATGACATCGCTAAGTCGGTTATGGGTCGATCAGAAGAAGGGAAGGATGACCCCCTCCCTCCTTTTCGTCCGATGAAAGACTTTTCTGACGAAGAGAATCAGAGAGATCTACAGCCTTTGTCAGGCTTGAAAAGACTTATGAAAGTTTTTCACGGAACTTTTTCCGGAAAACTTTGTTCCAGCTGCCCCTCATTCCCCACCTTCAGAGTTCACTCGAGAGAAGGCAACTGAGAAGTCCGACTTTACAAAGATGGTGTTATCACGCTCTGCGAAGAGAGCATTGAAAATTAGGAAAGAAGGGATGTATACGAAGAGAGACCAAGGAAAGACAGCTTTCGCATTTCCTCCAGCCAGATTAGCATCCAGATCTAGCATCTGGTATGATACTGGAGAGGCTCTCGGTCTGGGAGTTCCCGTGTCTTCCCAAGGGGACTTCTTGAGTCTTGTGGACTCTTCTCGTCGGACGGCCATGGGAAAGACAAAGGTTTTTTGGTTACCTCTGAAATGGACCACCTCCTCAAAAAGTTTTTTTTTTCTTAGAGCTTTTCGAGGTATTTAATTTTCTTAGACTGGACTCTGTGATCTATGGGGAAGAAAATAGAAACCTTCAAGTCTGCTGATACAGAAGAGCTTGTTCACCTGATGTCTTGTATTGACAAAGCTCTTTCGACGACAGGTCGAACGAACTAGCGGCTTCTTTCTCTGCGGGATCCTGAAGTAAAGAATCCAAATGTGTTTTTTCTTTCCCTTTCGAATTGGGTCACACCCATTCAAAATGCGGAACTGCTGTTTGCATTGGACCTGTTTTATGCGCTCTTTCAGCACAAGAGTTGGTGAATTAGGTCCACTCTGCCTTGCCAAAAGGCCAGGCCGCAGGACTTAATATCGAGAATCTTGATAATTTTTTTTTTTTTTTTTTTTTTTGTTTTTTTTTTTTTTTGTTTTTTTTTTTTTTTTTTTTTTACGATAATCGGGTACCTCGCTGAATGCTCGAATTCCTGGAATTTCTAGCGTTTGCAAGAAGAATTACTACTGAAGTAAAGAATATCTCTCAGTAGACGACCAACCCTGGAATACAAAAGTGAACATCCAGTTTGGCTTGAATCTTCGTCTTGGGGTTTTCTGTTTTTCACTTTTGAAGCTTTCCTTAAGGGAAGACTTCTCCTTCACTCTCTTGGCTAGAGAAGGAAGGGTTTAGATTTCCAATCCTTATTCTCATTCCTCGAAGGGAAAAGAATTTAGGATGGAAGTCGTTGTACAGAAATCCACAAATATACGTCGTATATTACCCTCGAGACATGATTCTGTTAAGCAGTTGAATTGTCCGGGGGGTAGTCGCATACCGTAGTTTATTTCTACGGTTTGTGACCGGGAGACTAATATCTAATAAAAACTGCAACTCGGGACTGTCTACATCCCAGGAGTTACCAGTTTCGATTTTTAAGATACTAATGGTATGGTCATGACAACACCACCTCAGGTTTTGTATTTACCGAAATTCATTTCGTTTAAATATAATTATATAATTGCTCGAGCATAAGAGATTCCTTTTTTAACGCTCGATTATTCTAGCCGAACGCATTCCTTCAAGGAATGGATTCCTGGCAACTCAGGATAGCTAGAGAGCAAGGACTAACTGAGTAGGGTACTGCAGAAGACACCCCAGTACTAGCTGGCTCTCCGTGATGCACGCCTGGGTTATGTCTCTCTCCCCTACAATCATTGACTACCGAATTTTTTCTCTGTCCAACAATATCAGGCTTAGGTCTCTGATTAACAAGGGTTCTCGCATATATGAATGACACCTTCTGCATCCCCTTGGATATTGCGAGAACTTTCAACAGAGATATATATTCTAGACTTTTTCATCTTTATGTTTACCGCACAGTAACAGAAGTCTTTACTAGTCTCCCACTGCATCGCATTTGCGGAATGCAGAATGTTTTTTCTTCAGACATCTGAGTTTGGTCTTTATAATATCTTTTATTCGGAGGGGTGCAATTGTTCATTGTTCACCCCGAATTGACAGATATATACGGAAGACATAGCCTGCTCCCCGACCTGCCAGCTCTACTTCCATATGATCAGCCCACGAGAAGTAGTACTTCCCTGTGTTTTTCATTACTGGAAATCGCTCCGCTTTCATTACAACAACAACTTACAACAATGAAATAGCTGTTAGCGTTTTCAGTCCTTTGTAAGCACAGGTTCAGAATCTTGAGAATCCTTCTCTCGATTCGGCTGTGAAGACGTAGGTTGCATACACTTTCCACCTTAGTCTTCAATGAAACATAGTGTTGTTTTCTTCTTAGCTGAGATTCAACTACCATGAGAATATCTTGCCATTAAGGAACTCGGTCTCTAGAAGGCAATTGACTTTCGCTATTGGACACATGCCTTAAGAGAATCATCACTTCGTTAAGAGATTCACCACCTCGCCGTCCAGCATCAGTGACAAAAAATAGACAATTTGTATGGTCTCTCGGCATAACCCTTTAAAAGGCAAAGATCACGTGACTTTCTCGGATGCTTAGACAACTTGCCTCACAACGCCGTCAATTGGCAACTGTCAGAGCGCCTGAGTCAGTTAACGGTCTACGCTGTGGACTTAGTAGGTTGTTCCAGAACAATCATTACTTAATCCTAATAATTGTCCCAGTATCCATACCATGGACACCCTCATGGAGTGTCGCTGTCTTATGTCCTATCCGTTGCCGAGAAGAAGAATCTTCGCTGCAATAGGATGGGAGAATAAGAGACTCTTCGCTGCAGACTTTAAGAGAAGTCGTAACGTTACAACCTCAACCATTAAGCGATACATAACTAGGTTCACAGATGTCTTCAATGACAGGAACTTAAACGTGTCTGAATATAAAGATCTCCAAGACCTTCTCAGATCCTTCGACACTACTAAGGCGAGACTACAGTCCCCTCCAGCATGGAATCTGGACATAGTCCTGAAGTTTCTCATGAGTGATAGGTTCGAACCTTTATAGGAAACATCATTTAAGGACCTCACCATGAAAACTCTCTTCTTAGTTAGTCTAGCAACAGCGAAAAGAGTCAGTTAAATGCCTTCAGCAAAGCTGTAGGTTTCAGACAGGGCAATGCTATCTGCTCTCTACAGCGGGATTTTCTATGAAGAACGAACGCCCTTCTCAGCTCTGGACCAAATAGTTCTAGATTCCAAGCCTGTCGGATCTCTCAGGTAAGGAAGAAGAGAGAGTTCTTTGTCCGGTAAGGGCCCTGAGGCATTATCTGGAAAGAACGAAGCATTTACGTGACCATTCAGAGGAACTTTGGTGTTCTGTCAAAAAGCCCTCTCTGCAAATGTCAAAGAATGCGCTATCTTTTTTTTTATAAGGCATTTAATCAAGGAAGCACATTCAGCATGTAATGAAGTGGATCTCAGGCTACTGAAAAGTGAAGACTCATGAGGTTAGGGCCGATGCAACCTCTGTAGCTTTTAATCAGAATAGATCCCTTCAAAATATCCTGGACGCAACCTTTTGGAGAAGCAAATCAGTGGTTGCGACGCACTATCTGGGGCAAGTGCAAACTCTGTATGAAGACTGCTACACGTTGGGACAGTTCGTAGCAGCTCATCCAGTAATGGGACAAGGGTCTACCCCTGAAATCCCATAACCCAATACCCTTGTTCTTACCTTGGGACTATTGGTATTTTGTGGTTGTTTGTGGAGACTGAACGCAGTCTCCCACAATCATTGATCCTTAGTCAGGTGGTCAACTTGTTCCTTGGTAGTGGCCGGAACAAGGGTATTGTAGGGAGTCTAGTCACATAGAGGTTTAACCGGTTGACAGTCTCCAAGAGGTCTTCAGCCCCCTGAGTGGATCGCTGGATCTCATAAGGAAAGCAGACATAATGAATCAGGATATCATTGAAGTCAGCTTCCTTAACAGGTACGAACCCGTAAGTTTGTTTTGATTAACTCTTATGTCAGTTCCAACGATGATAGCTGTCTCTGACCCTCCACCAAAGGTGTCAATCAGCTATATATATAACTACCAGGTGAGTTAGATGTTGAAAATTTTATTTTCATGATAAAATAAATTTTTGAACATACTCACCACTGGTAGTTATATATAATTAAATTCCCACCCTCCTCCCCTCTAGAGACTATGGGCAGGGAAGATCTGAGGAATAGTTGGAGTGGTTCTGCGTGCCTGGGTAGAGGGCGCACCGGTGGTGCACCTGACTGCCCGGTCGGCGATTGCCGCGAGTTTTGAATTTCTGCCGTGACGTCAGGGACGTAAGCTATATAGTATATAACTACCAGGTGAGTATGTTCAAAAATTTATTTTATCATGAAAATAACATTTCTTAAACATACTTTACTTCGTATAACAGGAATCTAAGTTGACTCTGGAGATGAATGAATTTGAATATCGATGAAAGGTGTGATATCGATCACTATGGACAGCTTTCCTCTCAAATGTTTTACTAGTGAAATGTTTTACTAGTGAAATTCACAGTCGTTTAAAGAATGTTAATGTTTTTATCGCCACGTTTTTCCTTTAAAATGTTTACAAATTAATTGTAAAAATCATTATATTAGTCAAAAGATACCATAAAGGCTGGCAGTTTTGGCTTTCACAAAAGCTGTTTGCATCTTTATCTATTTTTTTTTTACATTATTCCAGTAATTGCTCATAAGCTGCTTGTCTTTAAAAAAAAAAAAAAAAAAAAAAAAAAAACGAAATGTCCTCACATTTAGTATACGGTCTCATTACTACACCACTCGGTGACGACAGCCGCAATAAATAAGCAGTCCCGTTTAATTATTGTGTCAAATTCTTCACTTTATTTGAGGGTAAGTATTTGTCGTATTGCATTTCAGTAATGATAAGTACCCTGTTCAAGGTTAGAATGGAATCGTGAGATAAACTACTTGACTGTACTTGCGACACTACCTTTTCACAACAGCAAGTAGGTACTCCCCCGACTCCACAGGGGAAAATAAAGGTATTGTACATCTGAAACTTTGCCTCCTCGGTCGTCCCAAACACCCGCCGCGCTAGTCGCGACGCGCCAGTCATTTCAACATGCTGAAATGACGACGGGACAGGACTGGCATCAATAGCCCCCATACACGATAAAGACTGACTGGTTCGCGCCAGTCGCGTACGTGTATGGCCGCCTTAAGTTAGCAGTAAAATGACCTTGTAGCTTGTAGCCTGTGAAGTTATTTATCGGCTTTTTACTCAAGAACCCTCCCATATATTGCCCATTTTTTCCGCCGTCATGCTTCCTTCGTCTCAACAGTTGTCTCTGTCTTAACTAATGACTTCCTGTCTTCCTTTCAAACATTAAATTTTAAGTTTTCTTGACACGTTTCAAAGTACGGGTCTGAAGATACAGCAATTCAACATAGCCAGGGAGTTTATTCCTCTCTAAAATTGCTATCAGAAGCATGATTTACAAACTGCCGAGACTTAGAACACCAGATTACAGAATGAAATGAATAAACAAAGCAGTGACTTGGAGGTAACGTTGTTTTCTGGTTAGATGATACCAAAAATCGCTTTCAACGGGCTAGGGGCGAGTTCCTGCCATTTTTAAAATTAATAATGACACGCTGAAAGAATGACGAATATTGTTCCACTACTTAAATTTATCTATTTGAGGATGTGCCTCGGTGTAGTATAGTTGGTCATTGGCCATTATGTCAGCGTGAAACACCTGGTGTAGGCCTATTTTATCAATCGAGTACATGGCCTATATGTGACCCTTTTATTATTATTATTATTACGTTTATACTAAGAGGTAACTCTCCTTTCATTTTATTTCAGATGGGCGCGTTGCAATCATTGAAAAGCAGCATACAAAGCGCCATCATATGTGAGGCTGTCAGATTCTTCTTCTTCTGGCAGAAAATCAAAGGAGTCTTCGGGGAGGGAGAGGATTTGAAGGACCCTTTCCTTTATTATCACAGCCTGCGGGAGGTACTGTGTTTTCCGAAATAAGGCCTATATACTCTATTTTCACAGACTATGATCGTCCACCATTCTTCCCACATGGCTGAACAGTCTTGAAATATTCTGATCCCTATTTCATTGAATTATTAAAACCATTTTTTGCAGGTTCTTTCTCGTGGCCGTCGTGGACGGAGAAATTGCAGGCACGGTGGCAGTCAGGGAAACGGAGGAGCCAAATGTTGCTAAATTGCTGAGGATGTTCGTCCACCCCAGTTTCAGAAGGCGAGGAATTGCTCTGAGGTATACGATGGACGCTTTGAAATAAACACTCACACGCAAATTATTACAGTAGTAATAAAGACCACAATTAGGGTCATCAAATTGCTTGGAACCTAAGATAGTTCTCTCATTCTCAGGCCGAGAATGGTAGTATCCACGGTGGTCCACTTGCATACCTTTCTCCGTCTGTAGACTTTATAGTTCCCAAATTGAAAAAAAAAAAAAAAAAAAAAAAAAAACTGACCGTCACGAACATGACTTTTATTAAATAAGCAATCAGAGATTAATCACCAGTAACAATAATATCACTAAAGTAAATCTCCCACAAAACAGACTGATCGACGCCAGCCACGACGAATGCAGGAAGCTCAAGTATCAGTCAGTCAGCCTGAGAACGCACACCACGAACGAGAAGGCTTTGAGCTGCTACGAGAAAGCTGGCTACGCCATCGTTGGCAAGAGGAACTTCGCTTCAGTCTACCCTCACTCCTTCGACACTATCCACTTCGTCAAGGACTTGCACGGCGATAAAACCACGAATGGATAGGAATGTTCAGAGTTGCGGAAGTGAACGGAAAAACGGTTAAAAAGCTATCAAGGTGTCTTTTTTTTTTTCGCCCGATACTATGAATAGGCCTAAGATTAGACTAGGCTTTAGCGGCGATTTGTTGAACGCGTTAACATCTAAACCCAATGTTAGTATCAATACACTTTGCTAATATGTTTATTAGCGTGTTAATTTGGGTATTTAAAAAAAAGATATATGTAATTATTATTCTCGATGTTATGGTTCTGAGTTCAAATTACAGGTTTAAGCATCGAATATCGAATGATGATTACACTGTAGGTAATATTTGTAGCAAAACGAATATAATATTCATATTGTTCCACTCGCCAATATTTTGCATTTCGTTGCTTTCCAATTTCGTTTGGAAATATAACAAACTGAAATAGGGTTCCGGTAATAAAGAAATGTACTAAAGACTGCATGTTGCTTTAATTCAAGGAAGAGGATAGGTCTAAACATGATTCATGTCACGTACTTTTCCAACTCGTGTGAAGACGATTGTTGCATACAAGTAAATTGTTAAAAATGTTTGCTTGGAGACAGTTATATGCAGAGAAATCAAGCCACCTGTTTGCTTTGAAGGTGAAGGCAGTGTCATTCATATGAGCCACTCACAGAATGCACTAAGGCTACAGTTTTTGTTCGTGCTGCTGTTGCTAATTCGAGCGGGTGGCCATAGTCCAAATGTCTCTTGCTCGTATTGATAACAGGATGACGTCACGTCGTTATCTTATTAGGATATTGGAGCAATTCGTCAAACTGCGTTCTCCTTCAGGGGCAAGAGGTATTATATAGCGCGACGCCACATAATTCACAATCAATCCACCAGAAGCGAGATAAATAACGGGGTAATCACAAGTGGCTGCTGTTAATGTTTGTAACTTCGAAAACATGACCCAAGTAATTGCAACGCCAGATACTTCTTTATTTCAGGGAAGGTTTTATATTAGTTCCTTCTGGCCGCTTGTCTTGTGGGTTGAAATGAGATAACAGGTATATTTCAATTGAATTTATTTGAGAATTCTGACAAAGAAAACTTACACATGTATGATGCACATAAAAAACCATAGGTACTAAAGGGGTAACTCTGTTTATCTTTTCGTTAAAAGACTTTTCACTTGTCGAATACAGAAGCAGACTTGAGGTTTATCAAAACGTAGCAAAGGGGAAGGCGATAAAATCACCTTATCGACTTAGATTAGAGGTTACAAGTATACTCGCTGATACTGCAATATATTCTGGCAACTGAATGACATTTTCTTATACGCTTGGATCGATACAAAAACGCACACATGATGAGTTTGAAAAAAAAAAAGCAGACATTCCTGCTTGCAGCTTAAAAAAAAAAAAACCCAAAAAAAAAAACATACGGGTCCAATAAATAACATTAGATATGCCAAATGGATCACGCAAACAGATACTACAAACATTTCAAAAGTATGAGTATGATTTTCGTTGTCTTTGTTCTGTTGGCAAGATTTCAGCTAAAATGTTACGAGTGAATTCTGACGCAAAATTTACGCCAAAGCTGGGCCTCGTTATTAGCAAAATGTATTTATAATTTGGGAAAGATATGATGTATGTATGTATGTATGTATGTATATGTATATATATCTATATATATATATATATATATATATATATATATATATATATATATATATATATATATATATATACCATCTCGAGAGGGAGTAAAAAAGTCAACAGAGATATGTTCGATATGTTCCAAGGTTTTGACAGCTCTGAACCTCTTAAATTAAAAAAAAAAAAAAAAAAAAAAAAAAAAAAAAAAAAAAAAAAAAAAACATCTAATCTATTCAGATGTATCCGGTGCCGTTTGTAACTTTTATTCCTTCACCACGGTGGTATTGTGATTGGAATAAAAAAGCAAAAACAAAAAAACTATAAAAATCACTCTAGAGCAACGGTCGGAAACCACTAATTGACAAGTTTGAAAAAATACATAAGCATTGCTTAAACATAATTTTGCACAATGGGAGAGAATATAGAACTTGGGCCAAACGCCGAGCGCTGGGACTTTTGAGGTCATTCGGTGCTTATAAACGGAAACTGAGAGGAGAAAGGTGTAACAGGAGGAATACTTTTTGCAATTGAACTATGGGATCAGATGGAACGGAGAATATGAACGGAGGTACAGTAAAACGGGGTTACTGCTACGGCCCGAAGGGACGCTGCAAAGCTCAACAGTTAAAGAAAGGTGCGTTTAAATATTCATAAGTAACAGTATTTGAACCATATATGCAAGTAAACACATCTCAAAGTTATTCTTGATTCTCGTGAAGCGAGTATTCTTCACAGGTAGATTTCTCTTGTCTGAAAAATATATATAAAAAAATCACCTTTGAATAAAATTTGAAAGAAACAATCGCCCACTGGTACGAGATAAGAAGAAGAAATGTTTCCAGGTGCAAGATGATAGGTAGTACAAAGATAATTCCATTTTTATCATTTCTCTGGTGGTGGGTGACCTCTGAAGTCTGAACTGTAAGTGAACTCGCAACGGTTTTTACGTCAATGTTTGTTTGTTTGTATGTTGTTTTTACGTTGCATGGAGGGAGTGGTTATTCATCAACGGGACCAACGGCTTTGCGTGACTTCCTAACCAAGTCGAGAGTGAATTTCAGTAGTGTCAATCCCTTTGGCCCAGCGTCGATTCCTGGAGCCTGTACCTACATTGTACTGAGCTGTAAGTTAATCAATGTGTCTCGCCGTTTGGCATTTTGTTGCTACCTATAGCGCAAAGATTCTCCAATTTCCTTCGTTTTTACGCTGCCAAGACATCGTTGTTGCTACCGAGCGCGAGTTCATTTACTGCAGTCAGAAGCGACTAGCCTCTTCCAAATGGTTATGCGTAAGATAAAAGTCCCTTTGGCAACTAACCGTATTTATCGGTCACCTCTGTAGTGCAAGGAACAGCACTGGAATCGGGTCAGGCTTCAGACCGTGGCTGGCTGCACCTACCTGACCAGTGAGGCAGTGACCAGTGAGTAGTGACCACCCAGAGGCTGAGCAACGAGACGGTCGAGACCTAATTAGTAAATGTAGTAGTAACACGGGCAGTTTGCATTTGCAACAGCTCTCTTGCTATTTATACTTTGCCTTCGGCGGTGCTGATTTCAGTTTACTTTCTAGGTAGAATTATGAATGCGTCTTTTCCCGATATCCTATACGGCTCGGCGTCTCAGACCAGCTCTTGTCTGGCCCTGGTGTAGAGAAAAGAAAACTTAAAGAGTAAGAATGACCACTGATGTCATTTCCATTTAAAAAAAAAAGCCAGTTTTTGGGCAGTCATGCCCAGTGGATGTTCCCCTCCCCCCTAAGGGAGGTGCAACTTCCAGCTTGTCATTCTAGGAACACTGCAGATGGTAGTACTTATGTCATCTTGCTCAATTCAGGCTACGTGACGAACTGCAATACCTCTTCTCCTTTTATAGAATGAGTTAAACTCTGAATCATTTCTTTAACTAAAGTAAGAAATTTTGCCCTGATTCATAAAGTGAAAAATTATAATCATCAGGTATTTTTCTACCCACGTGGGTTCCAGCTGATAGCGATTCCATTGAAATAGTTGCCACTCCGTTGGGATTAGATATAGTAATTCCCCTTGAGGTAGGTCGCTGAATGACCCTATTGGAAATCCGTGACCCTAATAAGGAGATTTAGCTTCGCGGATATCATACAAATTACGTCATATTGTTTAATTTTTTTCTTTGACGTCGAACGATGCTCATATATCCATTTCTACTAAAATAAGTAAAAAAACTGCGCTGCCCCATAAAACTATTAGCCGCGGCCCATGAAACTCAGCCACGGTCCGGTGTTGGCCAAAGCTGTTGGTACCTAGAACGCTGCCAGAAGCACGATTATGGTTTAATTTAACCTCAAATAAAATAAAAAGTACCGAGGCTAGAGGGCTGCAATTTGGTATGTTTAAAAATTGGAAGGTGGATGATCAACATACCAATTTGCAGCCCTCTAGCCTAAACTTTTGCTTAGACACATTTCTCTTTCTGTCATTATTATTTATTGTTTTTTTTTTAATTCCTATCCCAATAGCGCGTTATTTTTATTACACGGACATTAATAAAACAATTGGGTCGTTATGACTGTTATGACTCACCAGTCAACTGATGTCTTTCTATATTCTATTTGATAATACATTTGGGATTTCTGACAGACAATAGGCCACTTAATTCCGTATCTTATTCTTTGCTGACATCTAAGTTATTTTCGTCAATTAAAACGCGGTTTTACATTGCTTTTTTCACGGGTGGCCTATAGCAGCAGTTTAGTCTTTCTTACATAATCGGCTTGTAAATCACATTGGGAATAATCATCACTAGAGCCGTTTCAAAGGCAAATCCCAACCACCGCCACTACTACTACTACGTAGCTGATGGGTAGAATATATAGCCTTAGCAACGGCACTTCCGGAGTTGTTCTTAAATTTTCGTTTTTGGGGCAGTTAGGACTGATATTTCCTTACGTCAAGCTCTTTCCTCATTCGTCTTTGTTGAAAAGACAAGAGATGGCGTTGAAAAAAAAAGATGTTCACACACTATATTAGACTCCAAAATAAAAAAAAAATTGGAACTGTTTCCAGATTCGAGATGCTTCATTCGCCCCATTAGTGGAGAATTTTTATTGAGTTCGGTGTTCTACCATAGTCCTGAACAATATTCTGAAATATGCTAAGACAATCCGAAGTATTTCCATACCGTGATTCTCACTGCGGTATTCAACTGTATTCCACTAGAATAAACTATGAATTTATAGAAATGAATACTAATCTCTATCCTGATTTGTTCAGTGTCGTGGCAACCGACCTCGAAAACCGCACTCATAACAGTTCACAGGTTAACTGGAGTGCATTTTCTACAGATAGTTCAATGACTGAGGGCAATCGCTTCTCTATCTAGGCCTGTGACCTGACCTTGTTTACAAACTGACCCAAGTTTGACTCAATTCTTTCATACATTTCAACCCTGGCTCCCAAATCTTTAGCAAACACCCAGCTGCCTTTCTTCCTTCATTCGGGTATCGACACTTTAGACGCGACCTTTCCTCTAGAGACGAGCAACAGCGTTGCCCAAGAGACGCCGTTGCCGTTGCCGTAGCCGCCCTCTGGTGACCTTCAGGAAACCCGAGAGGACCATCTGACGTAGGCACTGGCGAAAGTTCGAGCCGCACGCCGAGTAGATGAGGAAGTTGATGAAGATGTGGGAGTAGTAGAGATCGTTCAAGATCCGCTGCACCTCCCTGCTCAGAGGGGAGGTCCTCTCTGTCCACATGGCGTCCAGACGGAGGGAGAAGCTGCGGAGGCAAAAAAAAAAAAAAAAAAAAGTGAACTGATGAGGAAATGGTCTACGGAGCTAAGGACATTCCTCCTCCTACATCACATTTATATACAAAAAAGTACCCAAAAAAAGTAAGTCATGACTCACCACCGCAACTCCAAAGAAACAGGGGGGAAATATCACACGATTTCAGTGAATCAATGGGAAAGTCACCTCAATGATAACATCACATGATGGGAAAGTGTTCGCGCCAGATTGTGCAACCGTGGTGCAACCTATGGCATGTGCTTTCTTCTCAGGCTGGCGGGCAACAACTGCAGGAAGGGTGTATATAAATACATGACCCAGCAGAGTCTGCCATCGTTGACGCTGCTGCAGTTGACAAGATGCAAACGAAAGACCTCCTTTTTCTCTGGGGCGTTGTGGCCTCCTTGGTCCTGTTGGCAGGTGAGTGACATTTTCGTGGTTTTGGTACAGTCCTACTAACTAACTCTCTCTCTCTCTCTCTCTCTCTCTCTCTTTCTTTCTTTCTTTCCAACAGATTTTAGATATTAAATATATATTTGCGTCATGATAAAAATAAAGCTTTATATACATAATAGGAAGTAGGAAGCTAAAAATTTCAATATATGATTATTTCTTACAAAGGAAGGCAGTCGCTATAATTGAAGGTTAATTCTAGGTATCAGCTAATGAATATTCTTTAAGATCTAAACATTGCTTGTAATATCACCATTGTATTAAGTCATTTGTTAAAACCATTCAACATTTCATTGTATTTCTGACTCATTCAGGTTTATTATAGTTCTGTTTCGACTTGGTTAGCCACAAAGCTCTTCTGCGGATACACAATTAATTTCATCGTAATCTTTGGGTCACTCTCAGATCATCTTTAGTTTCACAAATCGTCAACACTTCCCCGGACTTCGTAGATAAAATGCTGGAGGCTACGCACTTAAATTCATTCCCAGAAGATATTTCTTGTTGGTCTTCAAAACGGAACAGTGCAATATGCAGACGATTCTACTTTTGTTGCAGTCTCCTGCTTTCTTCAAATCAGTTTTAATAAAGTGGCCTCTGGCCCCGACAGACATTTAGAACAGACCAGTGTGTGTGTGTGTGTGTGGATTAGCCAGTAGCATATGAAGCTGAATTCCCAGAAAAGCTATGATTTTGCTGACTAGTCAAAACTGTACCATGGTCCCATTCCACAATTCACTGCCCACAGTGACTGCAAATATCAGACAAAACTTGGTGTTACCTTTGACCCAAGTACTTGGAGGACGATAGCCTCGAACACTGTCAGGAATCAGAGACAGGCTCGTAAGGTGACTTCCTTTCTTTGCGGAGATGATGGTATCGGTGACACATACATCAGATCTTTTGATTTACCGTAGCTGGATCATCATTTTCATGATTTTTCCCGTTTAGAGTATGGCAGTTGCCTTTTAGCTTAACAATGGTAATTAATGTTTGGACCTCCACCAGTATATAACTAGTCTGACCATTTAACTAGACTTCAATTTCAACAGAGTATACTTCTGTTTTCACTCACATTATGTAATGTATAACTGCACTGTGAAATAACAGGTCTATTCATTTCAGCTGCTTCAGAAGTGCGGAGAAAGTTCCTCACACTCTTAGCTGTATCATTCACTCTTCTAATTCCTTGATATGTGCATTACTTGACAATAATATTTAATGGGGGAAATATGGATAAAATTATAATGTAAAGGCGAATATACACATAATCAGTACTTACATAAAAGTATCTGAAATAAGACAAAAGTTTACGGCACCTATGTAGCATTTAGAAGCAGTACAGTACAGGGTGTCCATAAAGTTCCAGTACCATTACAAGTATTTATGGATTGTAATGGTACTGGGACTTTATGGACACCCTGTATGTCTTAAGATTCTGAGCATAACCACCCATGACACAACCAGAAATGCCGTTCCAGAGCTCTGTAGCAGAGGGGTGGGGGGCGGGCGGCGGAATGAAAACCCCCGGCAATGGGCGGTTTAACAATGCGCATAACTCGATGTTTTGCTAACAGAGTAGCAAGCACTAACTCCAAAAGAACAGACACAAAAGGTAATAGCGAAATATCAGTGATCGTAGTTAAGTTAATATCAATTTTAACTGCATTCTACCAGCAAGGAGGTTTTATCTATCAGTTTGCAAGTTTATTTTAGAAATATCCAAAATGTTACGCACGGATTTTCGCGGAATTTTGACCAAAGGTGGTTTTCGTGGGTGACGACAGACCACCAAATCTGGCGGAGTTTTGAGGTCTCTAAATGATGGTTTTTTTTTTTTCCAACAGATGGCAGCACCATCCCGTCTGCTGGCAGAGTCGCTGCTAAATTCGAGGTAAAGTGAAATATATTTTGTTCTCTAATTGTCCTGTAAATTGCTAAAGAATAATAAAACTTCTGAGGCGTCTAAATATGCAAATTTAAAGAGAGAGAGAGAGAGAGAGAGAGAGAGACCTGCACTAGTTTGTGCTTATATTTTATAACTTGATTCTCCGCTGGCACATAGGTACGTAAGTCACCAACTTCCCAGCATCTAAAATCAATCAATCTATCAATAAAAGAGTGACTGACAGCTGACACAATTCTCAAACAACATGGAACACTGACACGATTACATCCAGAATAAATAAATAAACAAATGAGAAAGCGAGGACGAAGTAGAAAGGGCTAAAACTGGAACAAATAAGTAAACGGTAATACGAACCGATTTCAATTAATATAACTGATAACAAATAACACCGAAGCAGTATATAACTGATGATCAGTCAGTTAATACATTATTTAAATAAGTGACTATACGAGGGCGTTCCAAAGGCCACGAACAAAGGACAGTCAAGTTGTGTAACTGGAACTTCTAGAAGTTCACGCGAAGTTACAATGCATTGATACTATTCTCCTCCTATCATTTTAATACATTTTTTAAAATCTATTTGTTCATGTATCATTTTTTTTTAATAAGTTGGACCTCTTTTTTTCTGTATTTCCCTTTAACTCCTCTTACTTCTTAATGAACACTATAACCAATGACCCCTGTGGGTGGCTTGTTCCATATGAATAGGGATCATCTTCTGAATAATAATAATAATAATAATAATAATAATAATAATAATAATAATAATAATAATAATAATAATAATAAACAGCGCACATAGTGAGAAAAGTGATGGACTCCTAAAGAGGCAGGATGCAACCCGGAACCTCACACTATAAAAAAAAAAAAAAATTATAATAAAAAAATAACACCCAGTCGAATAGGATGGCTGTGATCGAAAAAATAATAATTGAAAAAGAAACCCACAAAATTACTGTGTATAACGTGTTTACTTATAAGTATTTACACTTTATTTACTCGACACTCGAGTACTTTCAGGCCCAATCTGTGGCCCTTTTTAAAGAGATGTGTAGGTTATCAGTTATACACAGTAATTTTGTGGGTTTCTTTTTTTTTTCTAATAATGATAATAATGATAATTATCTTTTGCAGGGAAAAGGATTTGTGAATCTTCCCAATCTCGACGCACCTACTGAGAAGGTAAGTAACTCCTCCATCTTTTTATTCCGTTAACAAAAAAAAAAAAAAAAAAAAAAAAAAAAAAAAAAAAAAAAACAAAAAAAAAAAAAAAAAAAAAAAAAACTGACTGACTATTACTATAGTTTCTGAAGTCAGTCTTTTGCATATGGGTCTGCCCCCTTACTTTTTCTACGCGTTTGTTTCGGCCTGATCGTTCTGCTGACCCAAACCCTTTCTTCCAGCCTCCCGTCACGCCGTTTGGTTTAAGCCACAGGAACAGGGTTCGTCTTCTGAATTATAATCATTATCATAACATTTTGGAGGAAGACTCTCTTCTTAAACAGTTCCTGTTGAATAAAATGGCAGAATTCAGCGAATTATATATAAGATTATATATATAAGATTAATTCGCTGAATTCTGCCATTTTATTCAACATAATAATAATAATAATAATAATAATAATAATAATAATAATAATAATAATAATAATAGTAGTAGTAGTAGTAATAGTAGTCCTGTGAAGCAGAAATCTCGGCATTGGCTTTATTAATACAATATCTGCCTGACGCAGGAATGGCTGGAGATCATCGAAGGAACCCACCGAGGAGAACCCGTGCCCAGGTACCTCGCCGAGAGGAACTACACCTTCCACGTCAACGAGACGGGCGAGTTCAGCACTTCCGACGGCTTCAAGGGCCACTGGAACCAGACTGAGTACTTACACTACCGCGTCGTCGGCGACCAGTCCCACCGCGTGGTGTTCCACATCGAGGACATACACCTGGGCCACCTCCACCTCGGGGTGGCGCAGAAATCCGTGGCGACCTTCACCGCCACTGGGAACGAATCGTACGTGTCCGCCACGGCTGTCGGCGGCATGACCTTTGTGAAGGAGAACGACACCTGGGCCCAAGGCGGGAGCTTCCTCGGCTTCGGCCAAGGACAAGGGATCATCGGGGAGCTAAGGACCACTTGCTATTCATGGACTTGACTTACCTGCTGGTCAACTCCTCCCATTCCTACAGCGTCAGCCAGGGGGAGCTTCAGGGACTCATCACCGTCGGCCCGGACAACTACCACATGGAGGGCGTCACGTTCAGGAACTCAATACCGCTGAGTGGTTACGGGAAAGGAGGGGCGCGGCGGCTACCCAAGACCCCAGAAGAGCTCGCCCGCCTTTACCGAGAGCGGACCGAAGTATCGACGCCGTTTATCGCGGCCACGTCGGGCGCAGTCAAGGGCGAGCAGACAGTCGGACTGGAGGGGAAGATCACAGGGGAAATAGACTCCGTCACGAGGATCTTCCCAGATCGAACTTTCAATTCCACGACGACCATCGAGGCTACGTTCAGCCACGAGACCTCCTCCTCCTCCTCCTCCTCCTCCACCGGTACCCATCCGCTGCAGGTTCAGAATCTACTCGACGCCGTTGCCAAGTCCTTCTTCCACTGACGATGACGTCAACCTGCATTTAAGTCGTTTCGCCATTTCCGTCTTGAAATCAGTCCTTAGAGAGCTGATCTAGTGTAGAACCCTCTCTTGCTTTTTTTTAAACAGGACAATGCAAAAGTTTCAATAAAATGACAGATTATATTGACTGCTTAATCATTTCTAACCTTGAAATCAACCTATCACGACGGCTAGACTCACCTAATACAGATTAGTGATAGTCTACTACTAATGATTACATTAATACGTGATATTCTGCTAATTTTATAAAAGAAAAAGCAAAATTTAAAATCAAACGTAACCTAAATCTAGTACAATCAGTCAATCTAAAAAGACAGAAATGATGTCTAGAACGACAGGCTCCACCGAGCACTACCGATGACGGTGTGGGTCCAACTCCTGCTATCTCAAAAGAATCGAGTTTCCCACCCAACAAAAAAGTTCATTTTTCTTCTTCAATTAAGCGAGATCTCGGCCAAGTGCTGGGACAATACCTACGATGAGGTCATTCAGCGCTGAAAAGGAGATTGCCAATAAGAAAGGTTCGAAATGCGTGAACATAAACGGAGGTACAGTAAAAGGAATAGAAAGGGGCTGCAGCTAGGGGTATGAAGAAAGGACGTTGCAAAGAACTTTAAAGTAATGCTTACAGTGCACCGCATGCATAAGGCGCACTGACGGAGCTGCCTGCGCCCCCCCCCCCCCCCCAACAAACCCTCCTACGGGAAGGAATGCTTAGCCCTAAATCTTCAATAATATAAGAATACATATGTTATTACACATTCCGCATCTTCACACACACTCCATCTCAGTCACCTGAGTACTTTTTTTCCCCACTACTTCATTCGTCACCTATGCAAATCACAGGTCAGGGTTAAAACAGTGAAATAATGCAAAAAGAAAAAGAAGAAGAAAACAAGGTCTTTCAGAATTCTCTCCACACCCTGTGTATCTCTCCATCCAGTCCTTGGTAGCGGAAGACACTCGATAGTGTATTTAAGTTATGTTTGCCTTGAAAAAAAATCTTATATTTTAAAATATCATAACCTTATAACCTTCTAAGGAGATACAAGACTAGTGTTCAGAATAAACATCAGTGCAAAGTATCCACTGTGTGTGTGTATGTGTGTGTGTGTGTGTGTGTGTAAGCGTGCACCATTATACGTACATTCGCATCTGTTTGTACTTGTTATGGTATATCAAATTACTCGTATTTTCATATTTTTTTTTAGCGTACTTTGATATGCACATTAATAATAAAATTAAAAAAAAACAATTCTTGTAAAGGTAAGTCATCCATTGGTTGAAGAGAGAGAGAGAGAGAGAGAGAGAGAGAGAGAGAGAGAGAGAGAGCAATCCGTAGCTACAGTTGGGGTAAACGAATAAGACCGTGTTCATAATCAGCCCATCAAGAGGAATAATCATCAAGAAGAATAATTATCCGGTTACGCTGGAAATAAGGTTTTCAAGAACAGAATCATACCACAAGCTTCAGATGGAAAGAGATGGTGGATTAGGCGCTGCTGTTTCCACATCGCAACGCTGACGTGAAAGAGCTCAACTTCCAGTTCATTTCGCCTGATAGCAGCGTGAGACTAACGCCATCTGGCCATTCAATACCTACCGAGTAATACTGTATATGGAGCGTCATACCGATAATTAGATTGTTACCGAGGGTCATCTACGTTAGCAGTCTCTGACTCCAAGGAACATGCACTGAGGAAAAATTGATAACTTTATTTTTGACCTCATCTTGATATTGCCTGGTATTCAGTTCGTACGTAAGACAATTCGCTTTCTTGAAAAAAAAGTTGTCTCTGATCTTTTAAGACAGATGACGCTCGATTTCCGATGGGGTGTTATTACTCGACAATAGTAAAGAAATTCTTCGTGTTTCGGTTGATTTTTTCGGGGTTAAAACAAGCGGCTGTATATGAAGGGGGTTATGTACTAGATCCATTTGTAGTATTAGCCAACTATTTGCCACATTTTTGCAATCAGTTCGCGTCAGGTAAATCCTGCAGGAACATTAATTCCTTAATAAAGTAACATGCAGCGAGTCGTAATTCAAAACAG
Source organism: Macrobrachium nipponense (assembly GCF_015104395.2). Taxonomy (NCBI): domain Eukaryota; kingdom Metazoa; phylum Arthropoda; class Malacostraca; order Decapoda; family Palaemonidae; genus Macrobrachium; species Macrobrachium nipponense. The sequence continues at coordinate 104,013,861 of NC_087204.1, forward strand.
GAGTAGTTCACCATACGGAAGTACAAATAAACGTCGAAATGAGTGCCTAACATCACCGAGTCCACAGAAAATGGGAACAGGATGGTTTTGAAAAAGAAGAAAAAAAGCCTGATGACGTCAAGAATTGGCTTACTATAGAGATAAACTGCATCAGATCACCGTCACTGAATAAAAACCGACGAATTTTTTTATCTTTGTGTTTTCTCTCTCAAAGGAACTCGTTAATTTCAACGGTAACACGAGACCTTTCACAACATGTTTTGGTTTTCCCGCGCTTAACTCACCAGCGTTCGAGATCTCACTTAGCAACGGCTCACGGGTGGCTCTAGTGCTCTTGTTCCATGAGATAATCTATATAATTCAAGTTTACGACGAGTTTTTAGATTTTTTGGGCGTTTTTTTTTTTTTTCAAAACGAACCATTTTAATTACAACTGTAATAAGAGAACTTTCAAAATAATCGGAAGCCGCAAACATGTTATGGGATTTTCCCGCCAGTTCGAATTCTCATTGAGAAGGCGGGTAAACTTCGTACTTAATTACGCCACCTAATCTATAATCAATCAACTTTATAGAGAGAAAGGAAAAGGAATTAGGAATGCAAACAAACATTCGTAGGACATTTACCTTGGTAACTGCAGAGCCACGAACATGGTGGACACAACGAGCAACATTTTCGTGATGTTTTCCTTGATGCCAGAGGCGTCGCTATGGCGTACCGAGGTTACAGCCACTTCTGGAAGCATATATATGACAAGTTTTGAAAACAATAATAATAATAATAATAATAATAATAATAATAATACTAATAATAATAATAATAATAATAATAATAATAATAATAATAATAATAATAATAATAATTGAAAAAGAAACCCACAAATTCAATTTGTAACTTGTTTACTTGAACGTATTTACATTTAGTTTTACTCCACACTCGAGTACTTTCAGGCCCTTCTGTGGCCCATTCTCAAGAGATGTTTGGGATGTTAGCCTGGGTCTTCTGGAACTTCTTCTCGTTGTGCTGTCATTTATGCGATGGCTGTTCTGGTTTTCTTGAGAGTTGCCAATCCCCTCTTGTCGCTCTGATATCCTGAGCTGATGGTCAATGGGATTCACCCTTGTGGTAAGGGTGTGGTCACCGAAAGTCTGTTGGGCAGGAAACCTAATCTCCAGGTCAGCAGGGTCAATCTTAGCTTCTTTTAATATCAAAGCTCGGCTTATGGGATCTTCTGAGGTAAAACCTTTGTTTCCTTCAATTACTTTGATCTCTCTGATAAGTGCACCTTCTACTACCTGCGCCCTTGTGGCTAATTTTGTTGCTTTTGTATATAAGCCTACTGTTTTTGAAATCCATCCTTATGGTCATTTTCCCAACAATGTCTAGCTATAGCACTCCCCTGAGAGTTAAGCTGTACTGCCCTTCTATGTTCTTGGACTCTAGTCCTTATTCCCCTACCTGATTCCCCCACATATCTGTCTCCACAATTATTGCAATTGATTATGTATACCCCCGCTACATCATCTGTATTACTGTCTTCTCCTTCCAATTTATTTTTACATACTTTGTTTTTTAAGGTATTATCAAAGGTATATACAAATTTATATTGACTTTCTTTCATTTTTGAAGTGATTTGTTTCATTTTAGGCATAAAAGGGAGGGCAACTATTTTCTTGTTTTCTTTATTCCATGTACTCTCTACATTCGCTCTGTAAAATATTTTTCTAGCTTTGTTGAGTGCCCTTTTTCTGAACCATTCCGGGTATGCTAATGCATCGAAGCTTTTATCGATGTAATTTATTTCTTGCTCTGTCTTGCAAGGGTCACACGTTCTCATTGCCCTAAGAAATAAACCTGTTAGAACCCCTATTTTTATATCATGACTATGAAAAGAGAAGAAATGAATATATGAGTTTGTATGTGTGGGCTTCTATATGTGCTGAATTCATATCCTGTTTCTTTTCTTTCTATGAGTATGTCTAAAAAGGGCAGTTTATTATTGTTACTTTTCTCTAAAGTGAACTGGATATTGTTATCAAACTTATTGAGCTCATCTAGAAAAGTTTCTATTTTATTTCCATCCCCTTGCAGAATAGCAAAAATATCATCCACGTATCTCCATCATCCTTGCAGTTTTAAGTTGACCCTGCTGACCTGGAGATTAGGTTTCCTGCCCAACAGACTTTCGATGACCACACCCTTACCACAAGGGTGAATCCCATTGACCATCAGCTCAGGATATCAGAGCGACAAGAGGGGATTGGCAACTCTCAAGAAAACCAGAACAGCCATCGCATAAATGACAGCACAACGAGAAGAAGTTCCAGAAAGACTGCTGGGCCTTGACCCAGGCTAACATCCCAAACATCTCTTGAGAAATGGGCCACAGTAAGGGCCTGAAAGTACTCGAGTGTGGAGTAAAACTAAAAAAAAATGTAAATACTTACAAGTAAACAAGTTACAAATTGAATTTGTGGGTTTCTTTTTCAATCTTCAGAAGAAAACTGAAAGAAGTTTTTTGTTTGGTTAATATAATAATAATAATAATATAATAATAATAATAATAATAATAATAATAATAATAATAATAATAATAAAACATTGGATTTGATGATCACGTATACAGATCTTCCAGAAAGCTTAGAAATGATAATATTAATGAAACATACAAATACATAACT
>NC_087204.1:104017041-104122214 GCF_015104395.2 Macrobrachium nipponense
CAAATACATAACTCCTAATATAATTGTGCCTGGCACATTTTAGATAATTAACCAGTGCTTGCATCCCTGAATGACATTATACACAATAACAGTAATAAAATATGTGTTGTATCCCCAAGTTTAAAGAAAAAACAATCTGTTTCTAAATTGCAATATTAATTTCATGGGGAGGTGAGAACCCGTGACTGACCTTATCATATGGCCCAAGATCAACCTTGACCTTTTAAGGTCAAAAAGTAAATCTTATTTCTCTCTTTATTTTTCAAACGCTGACCAAGTACCACAGCGCCTTATACAAGTGTTCTTATCACCCAACAGCTAGTCATCAATGCTTTGAAAAGACCAATAAGTAAATAAATATTTAGATAAATGAATACATAATATTACGTACTCTTGTTCTGCCTTGGTTGCAGTTCAACCACAGTTGCCAATCGACGCGGTTTGCTCAGATCAACGTTGATTTTACCACCTTCGTCTTCCCCTTCGTCGCCAGCACCCTGCCCCCTTTTGGCGTTACTCTGACCTCTAGTGACCTGACTCCCACACGCAGCAGGAGGTCTATCGCTACGTTTTGCTTCGTTTCTCACCAGGTCTAGTATACCTCCGTCGCCATCTTCTCCGACGTTCTTATTACGAAGATCTCCTCTAGCGCTCACGGCGTGTCCGTTATCGATGATCACCCTGATATTGACGTCTATGAACACCTTCTCGCTTTTGTCATTTTTCTTTCCGCCATCCCTTTTCTCGCTGGAAAGTCCTGGTTGCTCTAAGCCTTCTTCTTCTTCGTTGGGCTCGCAAGATGGCACCAGATCGTCGCCACGCCCCACCGACGACGATCTCTTCGCTTTGCGAAACGGAACAACAGCTTCGATGTCCTCTCGAACTTGATCGTCTTTCGCAGGGGCGTCGTCTTCTTTCTCGTTGCCCTCGGCCGGGAGATTCATTTCCTCGTATCTCTCACCCGTATTCGAATATGGCTCCGTTCCCTCACTCTCTTCGTCTATCTTCGATACATTTGCCTCATATTTGCCCTGTTTATCGCTGCATTCTGGTTTTGCAGCATCTGGCTGTGGTTGCGAAGGAAGAGGCTTTTCGATCACGTTCGGCGGGATAGCAGCGCTCGGCTTCCAGACGCAGGGGGAATTGTTCCTGTCTAATTTCAGCGGTGGATTTAGGGTGATTTGCGGGAACGCGTAACGCTGAGCGCTTTGAGCTGGAATGGGAGATAGTGGCGTTTCTCCTGTTCCGTCGAACTGGGAAAGAGAAATGTGTGCAAAACGATTCAAATAAAGAAAAAAAAATGAATTAATATGCATACATAAATTCTACATATCGCAAAATGAGTGTTATGTACACACATTCACGTGAGGCTATATTATAGGTCAATTGGTTGGGATTATAGGCCTATATATAGGCTTGAATGATAGCGTTTACTTACATTAGTTAAGCATTCGATAGCTTAGAAACTACGACTTTATCACATAAAGTTCCTGTAAAACATTCCTGGAAAGTTTCAAACTCGTCGGTCTATCAGATATTATCGAAACAATTTATACAAAAAGAAAAAAATCGTATTTGAAATATATAAATGGAGAGAGAGAGAGAGAGAAAACCATTATTGAAATTTATATTTAAAATCAATTCCTTCTTGCAATAACTTACGAGTAAACGAAACTGACGAGAGAGAGAGAGAGAGAGAGAGAGAGAGAGAGAGAGAGAAAAAAGAAGAGAAGAAGAAGAAGAAGATATGGCCCGCCCCCAAGCGCTTCCTGCCAAAATTGAATTCGATGTTAAGGGGAAATATGAACAGGAGCCCACAAGTGTCGACATTTGGCGCTGCAGTGGTAAACAGCGTCGCACCCTCCCTTATTATGCGGTGCTGTTAAGAGACTCTCCCGACGCAAAGCTGTGCGGTGCAGAGAGTCTTCTCGCTCCTTCCAATTTCTCTCTCTCTCTCTTTCTGCTTGCTCTCTCTCTCTCCCCGTCTCTCTCCTCTCTCTCTCTCTCTCTCTCCGTCTCTTTGGAAAAAGATAAAACCGCTAGACCCATGTTGTCTTGAAATCATAAAAACAGGTAGAAGAAACAAATGTTGCCACATTATTTTGTTATTATTAATTAATCCCGACTGTCACCGGGAGAGAGAGAGAGAGAGGAGTGCATGACGGCACAAGCAAATCGCTTTTGCCCGGAGCGATCACCAGTGTCGGCTCCGCTCCGCTCAGCTAGTCCTAGCTTTAATCATTTCTTTGTTTTTTAAATTATTTCTCCATGTTTTTGCATAATGGAAAAGTTGAAATTATTATCATCAGATTATCATTAGTATTACTTCCATGCAATATATGCATGTATTTCTACGGTAGAGGACGAAAAACAAATTGGATATATATATACTGTTCCTTCGTTCTTTCATCGTCAAGCCGATTTTTCTACGAGAGAGAGAGAGAGAGATGAGAAGGGCGAGAGAGTTGAGGTGAGTGGTAGATATGGATAGAGAGAGAGAGACTCACTACCTAATTTACCAATTTATTAAAGTAATCCCTATAATGCAAGCATCTGAAAAAGAACTTATGATGAACAATAATAAATTAGACCTAGTCTCACACCAACAACGACTTAATTCCCCTATACGTAAAATCTGTGCTGGAGTTTCCAGGCTCACACTCACCGTCCTGGAAGATGAATGGCGCGTCCCGGCCGATCCGTGGAAGACGTCGGAGAGCTTCCACAACTTCCAGACGATCATGGAATTCATGCAGACGATCAAGACGAACGGCAACGCCATCATGACCAGCGCGTCCACCACCGACACCACCCTGATGAGTTGGAGGTACTCCTCGAAGTAGCCGCAGTTGTCGAACTTGACAGGAAAAAATATATTATTATTATAGATAGATAAATAGGTGGCATATCGATGTGCACTATAGGTCGTGTTATTTACGGGTAGATATGTAGGTGGTATATCGGTGTGCACCAGGTCGTATTATTATTATTATTGTTATTTTGTTCTAAAGGGTCCACAATAATAAAAAGTGTTAAGAGTCCATGTATAATTTTTAAAAAAATATACATGGACTCTTAACACTTTCTATTATTGTGGACCCTTTAGAACATTATATATACTCTCGCGATACAGAGTTTTTCCCTATTATTATTATTATTATTATTATTATTATTATTATTATTATTATTATTATTATTAAGCTGATATAATAGAAATCGTTTCAAATAGTTAGAGAATTAGTGGATTAAATGTTATGTACCTACTGAATGGGATACGAAATTTCAACACTTATATATACTACATTTGAAATATCCATCAGACTGCAAACACTAGGCCTAGGCACAGTATGTAAAACTGTGCTACATTAGTTATTCACTAAAACATATTTCACAAAGGAATCATGACAATGGTATTCAATTACAAACAGGAGGAAAATTAAAAAATACGCCAAATAAAATACGCCCTACCAACGCCTTATTGACAATTCTATTTTATTTATTTATTCTTTTACTTACGCCAGGTGGTCTGCCAACAGTCGGAAACACGTAAAGGTTAGCTATAACGTTCGATACAGTTACGAATGCCGTGACCAGCTTCGCCCGCCCTACGGTGCACAATTGGGCACGGAGCAGCGGGTACTGGACAGCGATGCACCTTTCACTTGTGTAGGCCACTGTCAGCCTGGTTGGAAAAAAAATCGAATTACTTTAGTCATATAATTCGAAAACTGCTCACAAAGAACGTCTCACCATCGGTCTAGTCTCTAGATCAGTGGTTCTTTTAACCTGTTGCATCATACGACTCTTGAGGATATTATCATAACCCCTATAATACATTTATAAAAGGTGAACCTTGTAAAAAGGCTAGATGAAATGATAGGAAGACCATAGTTTATTGATAAAGCTATGCACAAAAATAGAAAATAAAATGAAAAATTTGGTGGGAGGTAAAAGGTTGCGCTCACCAATCTGGTAGTGAAAGCCCCACTGGCTAATTCAAACATAGGAAAATAAATTATATTCTCCCGTACCCTTTCTGACCCACAGAAAAACCCCCAAACGACCCCCCAGCGGGTCACGACCCCACCGGTTAAGACCTCTGATCTAGATTCACGACTGTGGCCCATGGTCTATAGACTCTACACATAGGCCTACTCTATTGTCGTACCAGACGCTGATGTTGGTGCAAGTCGACATGACGTAGTTGATCATCTTGCACCCGGCGGAGGAGGACAGGAATTCGATCCTCAGCCACTGGAGGCCCTGGCTGTTCAGGAGACACTGGACGCAGAGGAAACTGAGGAAGAGGGTGTCCGAGGCGCCCATGAACGCCAAGTAATAGTACGAGGAGTGGTTCTTCAGGCGTGTTCCCAAGAACACCGCCATGCTGATGGAATTTCCGATAATGCCTGGATGGGAATTGTATGAAATTTCAATTTCTTTATGCTTATAACATGCATGAAAACAAATTCCTTTCGTCAAAGAACGTAAAAGCAGTTATGTACAAGTTTAATTTAGCGTTCATTTAACAGAAAACCAAACTGTCACGAATAAAAAAATAAAGTAATTGTGAGTTTCGAAATGAATACATAAATTATGCTTGAATTGAAAACAAAATTAACTATATATACATTAGTATGTATTAAACTAGAATTATTTGCCTTGATTATTATCATATAATACATCGCTATACGCTTAAGCCATAACGAATGGGAAACTTTATATACTCACCTGTGATAGCAATGGCCAACAGATAATAAATACGCAAATGAGTATTAATCCAGGTGAATTCGGAAGACTTCCCGTCATCTCCAACATCGGAAGTGTTGGTGGAGTTGTCGGACATTCTACCGTGAGGGCGAAGGAAGCTGTTGTTGGTGATCCTGTTCACCAAAATGAAAGAATTGATTTTATGCCGAGTAACGTGAGATTGATGATTACGTTGTATCGTGATGTTTTATCTATCAAAACCGCGAAAAGGGATGTAAAAGCACACGCAAAAATTCAATATTATTTTAAAATGTTTCGAACTGAATTTCCGCTTTCTAGATACGAAAAGTTATAACTTTAAGAAATTCTCATATATGGGTTTAATCTTTTTCCTCGCGCGCGTGTGTATACGCAATCATAGTCCTACATATGCACAGCACAAGTATTTAACATATCATCAGTATATATACTGAATATACATCTCGCGGAAGAACTCATTATTTTATCCTAAATATACACATTACAATTGAATGTTTAAATCTGATAGATTCCTATACGACTTAACGGAACTGACTGGTCTAAAAACTAAGACCTATACTTTCCTATATAGGCTTAGGCTGCCTTGTTCAGCACAAAGTCCAGGATGGTCAGGGTCCTCGCGAAATTATAGCCTGATCTCCCTTTCCCCGATGCTGGACTTCGACTGAGCGGAGAGAGGGAAGTCAGGGAACTCTCCTGAAGCGGAGGTCATCTTAGGTCTGGACTCTTAAGAAGACGGTTTGGCACGCATGAGCACCAAAGGACACGCCCAGATATGGCACCTCTCCCTTGCTCTGTTTTTTTTTTTTTTTTTCTCTCTCTGGTCATTTAATTGGAATCGGATGAATAACACGGTATGCAAAACAGGGGTTTAATGAGAGAGAGGAAGAGAGAGAGAGGGAGAGAGGAGAAGAGAGAGAGAGAGAGAGAGAGAGAGAGAGAGAGAGAGAGAGAGAGAGAGCCTAAATTATGGAGAGATTGCTGTGGAAATAATACTCCCACGTGTTCGACTTAGATTTTTTAATATCCTATATATATATATATATATATATATATATATATATATATATATATAGCTTGAATATACCTATAATAATTTCAACTAATGGTCAGCCTAACCTAAATGTGTAAGAAAAAAGAAAAAAGAAGAAAAAAAAAAAAACAAGGAATTCCACTAACGATTGGCCTAATGTCGGCTTAGGGACGTGTAGTCTACGTTAAACACTTTCCCCTCATGTTTATTGGGTTTTAAACAACATTGAAAGAAACTATCAATCGCAAACATTAACAAATACTACAAACATCACGGCCAGGATAATGTATTACTGTAATAAAATAATCATTGTTGTCTTGAATTACAGGTTCAGAAAATACTTCTTGTTATTGTCATGTGACTTTTCATAAGCTTGGCAGTCCTGCCCTGCACATTTCCGTAATTTACGATGGACAATGAACTTGATTGTAGGTTTTCCTTCAGAGTAAGAACCCACTTCTGCTTAGTTTACCAATAATTTTTATAAAAATAACTATTGTGTAAAGACAGTACTTCAGGAAAGTTGACCGGTGGCGTTTCTTGCGGCGAAAATCGAAACTATCGACTATTCTAGTTCGACTCATGTTGTTAAAACTATAAAAACTGGAAAAAAAAAAAAAGATAAAATTAATTGGGCGTTTGTAGAAATGGCTTGTCTCAAATGCAGGAATGAGATTTAAAACGTAAATTGCCGGAGATTATTCCCAGAAGCAAGTCTGGAACGGAACTTAAAACTTAAAGCTTATGATTGGTCTAATTTATCTGGAATTGGAATCTCTAGGTTATTCAGTACCTAGGAATTCTACTATATTAAAGTACAGTATACTGATACTCAACAATTGTTTCTCTGTACAACAACACATATAGTACTTGGTAATTTCACAGCATCCATAGGCCAGCACTCATGACTAAATTGCTACTGACTCCATATGATGCCAACTTAAGATAACTTAATTGTTTCCATATTTGAATTCGTGAAACTGTAAGGATCGAGAAAGTGTGCATCGTACTTTGACTCTCACTGACTTAGCTTACAGTTTTCAGACTGCTTTTGTTAGAGAAATAGTTAATAAAACTCATGGGTCTCCTGAAGTTCTCTTTTCATCAAATACAACTTATTGTTCGATCACAGCTCCAATTCTGGGACAAATGATTCGTGGGTGAGGGTTTGTCTTGAGGTTACCTTCCCCAAGGCATGCAAGTACACTTCAGAGGTGCAAAAGAAAAGGCAGAGCAAATTTAGAAAATTTATTCCCTCCAGCAAAAAATGTACAAATTTGCCATCATGAGAAAAAAGAAAAGGCACTTGCTGAAGAAGGAAGAAAAAGTATTAAAAGTAAAAAATTTCAATGTCACGGATGTGAGAGAGTAAGAAAGAGACACGCTAGTCCTTCTAAATTGTACACATCTAATTCTCTTTCCCTAGGTAATTAGTATTCAAGTGATTGTACTCTTAATATTTGAAGTGTTGAGACCAGACTTCCTTGAGAGGAGATATTACACTCTTCTAAGTAACAGAACCTACATCAAAGAGCACTGATCAATCCCAGTTAAATTAATTGTTTGTACAGTAAAATACCTGTAATTAAATACATTCCAACCTTCTAAATATTAAAAAATACTACTGGATTCTACAAACTGTGAAGAATCAACATCGAAATACTTTGATATAATATTGGTTATAAAGTATAAACAACTGTACGTGGGTGGAAATTTCATCTGAAGGAAGGCTACTTCATAAATCTGCAAACAGAAATGGATCTGTGTTAACTAAACTACTTTAAGCAGTGCTATTGGTAGATTCTGAACCACAGAAATAAGCTATTCAGTGCTGGTCTCGTTCTGTTTTGTCATGCAATGCAAATAAAACTTTGTAGACTATACACATCTTCGTTAAGTTGTCAGTAACCTACAATACACAGTACAACAATGATAAACTTTCTGAGAAAAAAGGCAACTTTATCATATAAAATACATCTCTGCAGATTCCACACTGCATTCAAAATGCACACTCAAACTAAAAATAGAACATATATTTAAAGAACTCAATAATACTACATTTAATATCATACGATGTATATATTCTAAATTAATAATACCTTCTCTAATACATCCTCAATGGTTCAGCTGCAATAAGCATAAAACTGGGAAGATACAAGAGGAGTCATACACACGTATACCCTTAAGTACCAATAATGGCATTCAATACCTCTCTTCAGTTATTTCACAATACTGTAAGTGACTATGAATACTTCACTGAACTTTATGCAAAATAGAAACACTGATAAGAAAGCCACTGTCATCACAAAAGTGCTTAGCACACCTACACTGAGGATCTGACTATGCAAATTGCAAAGACAAAATGCTTAAGACCCCATAAACCACAGCAGAAAGAATGAGTATTATAATGTAAAACTGAAAATGTCATATTTTAATCGAACTCTTAAAGATATACAAAATTTCTATAATATATTCATCCACATCCACTTATTTCTTTGAGGAAGCATTCTGTGCAAGAATGTCACTAAGAGATAAATATAAATCTCACACTGGCAGAGAGAGAGAGAGAATTTTTCATGAAATACATGGTAAGGGGAGAGAAATTTCTATGAGATAGTAGTACATATATCATACTCGGACTCTCACTGGCTTAGCTTACAGATTTATTTATACTTAATTACAATCCTCTGTTCAAATTCACCATACGTAAACTATTTACAGCAATAAAGTATTCAAAGGAGAATCAAATACCCTACTATGGATTCATCATTCTAAAAATCTACAGTTCAAACTTTACTGAAGAACAAATATTAATTTTCAATATTTCTATAAAATGCCACACTGCATTAACCACTACCTTATGCTAATGACATTCTTCAAAAAAAAAAAAAAAAATGCAAATGAGAGGAATCAATTCAATAACCCTAGTCAGACATCAATTCACCTGCCATAAACATTCATTTACCACACCATAAACATCTAATTTCCAGAACTGCAGTTGGCCCAACCAAAAGTTTCTAAAAAACTTGTTTATGTAAATTACACCCCTCGTGTACCAACGGCATGAATGTCAGCGTAACAACCTCTCCCAGGAGAAGAGGTAATCAAGTAAATTTTGACTTTCCACGAATGAAAAAGGTCAGACCTTTTCAACAAACTGACAGAGATATCAAACATAAAACCAAGGATGAGACGATTACTCGGCATCTCATTCCCGTGTCAATAAGGGAAATGAACTTTCAATATGGTGAGTGTATAAATCTTATATTCTAATGAATATAAATAGATCACAACCTTATAAATATAGCATTATGCCCACTTCAGTGCAGAAATCTACAATCTATCAATATATATATCACTCAATGAAAGACAGTTTGCACAAAAGCAAAATACGAGTTGCTCCAAACTCCCAACGTGGGATAGAAGGAGAGGCAACTTCTGTTACATTTCATATATAGTTTGTTCTTCCTATTTACAGAAAGTTATTTCCCCAAGTCATTACTCCTAGGAAATCAACAAAAGAAAAGTTTTGAAACTGACATTACTACGTAATGAGTCAGAGAATAAAATACTTACTCTAGAGAACATTTTCATGCTCATGCAATGGCAATAATAGTTCACAATGGTCACTATTCATCCAAAGGTAAGGACCATTTTCTATATCTCTGCTCCGAAGCACTATACAAAATACATAATCTCTTGAACACTAAAACCTTTATAAACAAGAAATCATCAACATACTTCTATATATTGACTATATCTCTGGATATTCACTGATGATGGACAGAGTACTAAACTCACAATGTGTGGCTTGGCCAAAGTGCAAATACTAAGTTTACATAACTAATTTATAAAAATTTCTAGAAACATTAGAGTGGATGCCTTTCTAGGAAGTAGTATGTATAAGCTATCCATCTATACATCCTCAAAATATGCAAATATTTTTTTACCCAATTCAGTTACCGCTATCTAAAGTCAGTCAATTCTTCAAAATGTAATTTTGATGTTTTTTCACTCCCAATACAGATTATAAATTTTGCTTCTAACAACATGTTGTATCCACCCGTCATTCATAAGGATAATTCTTATGCTAATTAGTTATAATATTAAAAGACAATGTATTTAACAGTGTACTTTAACCTGACCACTATCAAATTTCTGCTCTTATAGGGTTGCCACAGGGTAATGAAGGGAAAAATGGGTCCAATTTAATAGTGCCTCCAGTTCGCGGCACAAGGCACAATAACAACAGTATTGTTAACAATCTACTGAAAAGTAACTCACTCAGGGGGTACCTTACAGCACAGCCTTTCTTGATGTCTCAAGTTTAACTTGACAAAAGCAATCACCCCTTATGTGGTACTGCTTGCTGGAACTGAGAGCATTTTTGGGAATAATATGTACATGTGAAATCCAGAAATACAAATTTGCTTTGTATATTTCCTCATTCAGAGGATCAATTAAACAAAAGATCTAAGAAGAGTTGTCAGATTAACTTCTTATTCAAAAATAAAGCCTTTGGGGCAAGCCCTATGAAAGTTCAGAAATTTGACTCTGTAGCTTTGTCGAATTAATTTGTAACAATTATCTAATCAAAAAAGCTATTTCTACTTAACAGGACAAGCATAACTAATTCAAAACTACTTTTAACAACAGTACCCCTTCCACTGGTACTCCTTAATAAATATAACTGATGCTTATTTTGTAATTGCCAAAACATCCATATCATCGCGACATCGAGGAATATACAAAGGAACACATACATGTTCCCATATATCTTGTGGATATGCATTTTCAACACTCCAAACACCAGTGTCAAGATCATAACATTCAATCACTCCAGTGGCCCTATCAAACGTTGCATCCGAATGAAAACCACCAATAACGTATAAACAGGACCCAATGACAACAATGCCAGCATGGTAGCGGGGTGTGGGAACTCTGCTTACAACACTCCAAGTGTCAGTAGTGGGATTATAGCAGTCAATTGTATCGACAAGAACTCTTGTGTTGGTTGTATCATCTTCATACCAGCCCCCACATATGTACAAACAATTAGAATGAGTAATGCAGTAATGATCTGCACGAGGAGTTAGAAGTGCTGCGCGGTGTTCCCACGTCCCAGTGTTTGGGTTATATGCCTGGCAGGAATCGAGCACTTGGTCACCCTCCAACCCACCACTGACATACAACAAGCCATTAAGAGCAGCAGCTGCATGCTGAGCTCGAGCCCCTGGCAGTCCAGCAATTGGTGTCCATGTATCTGAGTTTGGGTTATATATTTCACACAGACTTTCGTCTTCAACGACACCTTCACTGGCCTCGCTGGCACCGCCAACGGCATAGAGGAAACCATCTAGGACACTCAAAGAGAACCTACATCTCTCACGCTGCATCGGAGCCATAGTGCTCCACTTGTTCTGCTGTGGGTTATATCGAAATCCAAAGGGATGGATGTTTTCTTGAAGGGACTGATTGAAGCAACCCCCAATCACATAAAGTTCATTATTGAGAACTGCTGTTCCATAGTTGCACTGTTCAACATGGGGGATGGTTGTCAGGTGGCGCCATCGACCTACTGAAGGTAAAAAGTACGTTATTTCATTTGTAATACCAGCAATACTAAAACCACCAACCTTCACCACTGCAAGCTCTAATCCTCTTGAGTTGATTAGGCCAGTGGGTGGAGCAGGTGTACTGGATGCTGGTCTTAGGTGAAGAGCTGCATTCAAGGTTCCTTCGAGCACCGAAAGTCGGGCAGTTCGTTCCAACACAGAAGAAGGAACCTCTTCCAGATTCAAAGCCCTCAACAGAGACGGAGCATGACGCACTCTTTCTGCAGGATTATGTTGGAGCCATCCTGCCACAGTGAGAAGAACCTCAGCCTCACTGCAATCCACAGGATAGTCACAGGACAACAGGTGCAACAACTGAGCTATAGTAAGCCTCTGAAATTCAGCCATTTTACTGAACTGATAGAGATGAGAACTCATGAAGGCATATACTCTTTTCCTAAGTCTGTGAAGTGAGTACGTTTCAGCAATGGTTGCAATATCTACACAGTTGTCGAGATCAAGTTGTGCCTGAAATCGGAACAGAATGAATTAATAGAGTTCATAAAAAGAATATTCTGACACAAAATGTCAGAGAGAAGGCATCATAAGAACTACGTATATATATATACATACATACAATACTTTCACTGTAAAAATTTAAACTAAATGTGCTTTCAACATATTCAATATGATAGTGTAAAATAATTTGGGAGATTTTAAAAATAGGCTCCTTATGATGCAATAATGTACACAACAAAAGTCACAAAAGGAATTCAATATATAATACATATATAGTATATGTATAGTATATGTATCTTGACAATATCAAAGGAAATACATACTTCATGTTATATGGACAAACAACATAAACATCATTAGTTATAACTTCCTGCAAAAATAATTTTTCAATCACTTTTCACATGAGTCCAGTATACTCATATGAGGAACACTGCTGTCCTGACAACAAGAAGCATTTGCATAAGCAAGAGATAAACTATACTACTCTGTTTTTTTTCATCTGTCCATCCGCCTGTGGTGATTTGGATGGTAACACTGCGTCCCGGGCTTTAGATAGTTACGCTATGTGTAAGTTTTAGGTAAATAAAAGGATATCTGGGTGTACATTTGCAACTGAAAAGTGTTTTAATAATTTACTGTACACTGTTAATATTCAAATTAGGATATTATTATAATCGTTGAACGTAAGCTGAATGTCACTATCTAAAGCCCGGGTCGCAGTGTTACCATACAAAAACACCACAGGCGGATGGACAGATGGAAAAAAACAGAGTATAGTATTACTCACTGTAATGCAGTAGTCTTTCACTACCCATTATATCAAGGGTTCAACACAATTTATCAATTTGGCCCTCAACACATTTTTGAAGATAAAAGTGAATCAAATAATGATGCAAATACGGCGTAACAAATGCTTCAATTTGCATGCTACTAACAGGTACTTTCTGAGAGCAAGAACATAAACTTTGCTAACCTGGAGATAGTTGGAACAGGCCTCGACAACTGTGAGGACTTGCACGTGAGCTGCAGCTGCTAAAACATCCTGAATATTGGCTAGATTGAGGGAGAGTCTGCTGGTGTACGCATATTCCAGCAGACACTTTAGCCCTGCTGCGCTCATACCGTTTAAGCAGATCTCAGACTGACATCGCTCTCGCATCTCGTCCGTGAACATAGCACGGAAGTAGTCGCTGCATGATGCGAGCACAACACGATGAGCCTAGGGGTACAAAGACAAGCAGTGAGTAAACCACGACTGTGGAGTAAGGATAATCATAATACCAAAAGCAAAATCTATATTATATGCTTTATATGGCATTATCATATATATTCATACAACAATGAGAAACCAGAACACCTACTTGGAGAAATAAATAAACATGAATATCTGGTCATACCACTAATTGATCTAATTATTTCTGATATTAGTGTAACTTCCACAGAGTTTATTCTTCTTGTATGGAAAATTACAACCTGTCAGGTCGAAAATGAATCAGTTTACATCCGGATAAAAAGAGTGACTCAGACCAATAATAATTCATTCATAAGAACAAAAAATTCCCAAATTACTCTCAATCCTTATCAAACTAACCTCCCTCATCAAAAAGGATACCAAATTAAAACCCTTTTTCATATTTCACAAAAAATTACTTATATTTTCTACTTTCAAAGCAAGGAAATAATAGGAAATTACTACTGACAGTCTCATACAGTTCAAGAAATTCTTTTTAAATGATAATGACTTTAATGTACTATCTGATAGCCCAGCTGAGGAAAGGGTTCAGCCTTTACCACATCTAAACTAAAATCAAATAAAAGTGAATATTCCAAACTGAGATAAGACCTATTTCCAAATGGCTTCATCTTTGACGTTAGAAGTTGTTAGAAGTTGTGCTCCTGAGGTTCTTGTACCACAAGAGACAGATCCTCACCTGGAAAGCTTCTCCGCCAGCGATGAGTGTGACATCCAAAAGGAGGCCTTTGGACCGCAGGGTGTTGAGCCCATAGAGAAGGGCCCCAGTGTGAGACGGATGCTCAAACTGCACTGTGTTAAGCGGTCGAGGGGCGGCCGCTGCACCCCCACTCCGGGTCATCCTCACATCCCCTGAAATAAAGGCCACGATAAGTCTGACTTGTATTGTACTAACAGGTTACTGAACTAATAATATTTTAGGAGTAGAATGTGAGATGACATCACTTTTAACTCAGGCCTGTACTGAGGGGGGTCCATATTTTCTGTGACTATGCTTTTCATTGAACTGTAGCACTTACAAAGTAATAAATAACAATCTTTGTTTTTTTGGCAAGATTTTTTGCATAAATTTTGTCATTAAACATAAACATCATTCTTTAGTAGTAGGAAATACAAGGATGATAGTAGAAATAACATTCTCAAGTATTTCATCTCGTATATACCTTTATATGCAATGACATTTATAGAAGAAAAGGTCCAGTTTTGGGAAAAAAGACACAACCCCCCATAAAAAACTCTGGGTACCTATGGGCCTGTAACTAGAAGCTAGCACACACCAACCCTGATGAACCAATCTGAATCCGCTGGAAGACTTAAGAACAAATGGCACAAATGGAACAAACTGCACCATACAGTATACAATCTAAGATGAGAGAACCTTTGTTAAGGACATTCCCACAAACAAGCCTCTCAATTAATTCCACCTTCGGTCAGACACCGTAGCCATTCCAGCTCTTAGTAAGTTTTGCAATTCATCACAGACGACGACCAAGTACAGTAGTATATAGTAGCAGAGTCCAGGCCTGTGATGAAATAGAAGTTAGAATTCAGGCCAGAGGCCAAGCGCTGGGACCTATGAGGTCATTCACCATTTCAAGGGAAATTATTAACAGTAAGGTTTGAAAATTGTAACAGGAGGAAAACCTCACAGTTGCACTATGACACAATTGTTAGGAGAGGGTGGGAAGTCAGTTGGAGGAGGATATGAACGGAGGTACAATAAAAGGATAAAGCCTCTGATGCACAGGTAAGACCGAAAGGAAAATGCATTTCACCCGCTTCCTCCGTGTAAGAAATCGCCTAAATAGTACCTATAAAATAATACAATTGCAAAAAAAAAGAAGAAAAAATAATAATACTAATAATAATCAAGTCATAACTTGAAAAATTACTGAAAATTTCTTCAAATAACAAGTGATATATATATATATATATATATATTGTATATATATATATATATATATATATATATATACTATATACCTATATAATATACTATAATATGAATAATATATATATAATGAAGCAAATAAATAAATAAATACAATGATGAGGAGAGGAAAGAACTGTAGGCCTATAGCAGATATATGGGAAATTTACCCCAAAAATGAATATACCACAATGGACATAAGTAGTGATATCTTGAAGAGAAAAAAGTTCGCGTCCCACGTAAAAAAAAAAAATGGAAATATAACAATGGAATGCTATGGCAGGCGAAAGGATTATCAGATAAAAAGAAAATAATAGAAAGACAGGAAATACTGAATAAATTAAACGAAAAGAGTGAAAACGAGAGAGAGAGAGAGAGAGAGAGAGAGAGAGAGAGAGAGACTCTCACGTCCCGTCACTGGCGTCCCCACGGAAGGTAGCATTTCTTGACACCTAATCACAATCATATTCCCGGCGACTTCGTCATCGTCGTGAAAGTGAAAGCCATCAAAGTCATGTTCGAATTTTCATACGAAATCGGTTAAGTAAATTATTCGTCATTACGAGGTCGTTGTTCAGCCAAGAGTCAAATGAAAGTCTTTGTTATATTTAAAGTAGTTTTTTTTTTTACGTCTCAGAGCTATATTAGCGTGTATTGTGTGACTAGTTTTTTTTTTTATGTACGCACTTTCCTCACAAGCTACCGACGAGGCATGCAGAACAAATTCTATATATTCTATAGACCTTGACCAATATATATAATGTTCGAACCAACGACTGCGAGATTCGGCCGCGTTCCGCGGCACGAAACGAAACGTACCAGAAAACGGTCAAGGTTGAGAAGGAAGTCAGAAGAAAAAAACAGCACTATTGATAAGAAATGCATTCGTGTGATGAGAACATACATGTACACACACGGCCACCTGCCGGATATTAAGCAACGGCGTAATTATGTTTCGCTATGCAAAAAAGAAGAAGAAGAAGAAAAGCAAGCGAGTCTATCAACCGTTGCAAAGGTAAATTCCGCTCAGTGACTCGTGCTCTGCTAGACCGTGGCTGCTCTGAATAAACATAAAATATGGCGGGAAAATTGCGAAATCTGTACCTTTCTAACTTCGTTCCATTCACACACACACTAACATCCATAATATAATATATAATATATTATATATAATATAAATAAAAAACAAAACGCTCGTCCATAAGCTAATTCCACCGTAGGCCTATAGACTACACCCAGGTTTAAGATAGCGAAAAATACTACGCCATTTGACTCATATATTCCAACAGCTACGTAAGATCTTGCAATAAGATGAAATTGCTGACTGAGAAAGCTTGTACGAGTACAGAACATATATATAACTTCTCATACTTACTAAAGACGGTTTTCGCAGCCATATGACTGCTTGCCATTTCTTATTATTAAGAGCGCTCAAATTCAACTCATAATTTTTTTTTCACGGTTCAAGAATCGCACTTGAAGCAATTCTCTCTCTCTCTCTCTCTCTCTCCTCTCTCTCTCTCTCTCTCTCTCTCTTCTCTCTCTCTCGTAACGTAAGTGGGGTGTATAGTGTGACAACCTACTGAGTAATAAATAAAAATAATCTTGCTACTTTGGATTGAAAATAAAAATATATATATGTATATATCTCGAAATTTTACGGTTAATATAAAATTAGCAAAATTTTACGATGAATGAAAAAGGAACAAATTTTTACGTTGAATCACAGACCAAAACACGTTTTAAAAAATCGAAATTTGACGCTTTATTAAATATTTTTTTTAATCTAAAAATTTTACGCCGAATACAACAAATAAAGATCAAAATTACAAGAAATAGAAGTTAAAATTCTCGAAGCTTTACGTTGAATAAAAAAAATCGAAATTCAACGTAAAAAATAAAAAATCGAAAGTATTACGAAGTCGAAACCGTGGGCGCGCGACGGAGGAGGAGGAGGAGGAGGAGGAGGAGGAGGAGGAGGAGGAGGAGGAGGAGACGACGCCTCAGGGTCAACTCCGCGTAACGTTTCGTAGGATTATCCCCGCCAGAGGATACATATTACGCACATAAACGCAGGAATGAGCTGTTCGGGGGAATATTTCTGTCCGTCCGGAAGGAATGCGTGTCGTTAGGTCCTACGTGGGGTGACGGGCGTGTCTTTTTTTTTCTTTTTATTTTTATTTTATTTGTTTTTATTTCGCATCATGGGAGAGGTTTTTTTGTCTCTAGGTTAGGAGTGCACTTTGTTTCTGGGAGTATAGTACTATATGATGCTATAAACACACACACACACACACACACACACACACACACACACACATATATACGTATATATATATATAATATATATATATATATATATATATATATATATATATATGTATATAATATATATACACTGAGAGAGAGAGAGAGAGAGCGAGAGAGAGAGAGAGAGAGAGAGAGAGAGAGATGAAACGATCAAAATTTGTTTCAACCCACACTAATAAAACACCGAATTAAAAGGTACGCATCACTTTGACATTCGAGAAACTTCCTAAATCATATATATATATATATATATATATATATATATATATATATATATATATATATATTATATAACTGGATACCTCGAACAAAAACATCGGCCTAGGACTTGAACCGGAGCCAGCTCGAAGCCACTCGATGTCGGTCTACTTTATACAATTGACTTGTATTTTTTTGCGTTAACCTCACCGCCTCATTATTTTTCGACAGTTTTGAACCAAGGTCAAGAGAAGAATACGAGGTAATTTCTGGGGTTGTGCGGGTAAGGAGTTAGGTCGGCAATGGTGTGACGTCACAAGCCTATCATATAGGTCTATACGGCAACCACTAATGGTTACCTGACTATAATAACTTACTAACTGATTCCTCTTCGCTTCATTCTTTTTTATTTTTGGCAGTTCCTTTAAGGAAAAAGAATATCACAAATGTTTTAAGTTTTTGAAAGCGCCTTTAAAGACATTCCTACCTACATCAGACAATTATATTAAGGAAATATTAAACTATTTTCATAGCCAGTACAGTAGAAAGCTTTTTCATTACAACTTTAGCCAATCTACTCATCACACCTTGGATAATAATAATAACAATAATAATAATTTTTCCCAGTTGGAGGTCATATGCCAATTGCGTACGCGATTACAACGAAACCGTAAACCAGCAGATTCTATCAAAAGAAACTCTAAGAGACCCACTTAAACACTGCTAATAATTATAAATAATAAATTTTCTTTCGTTCTTAAAACGTCAAGCTCAACATACTTAAGGGTTGTAAACCCAACCAGACACTGCTAATCTCATCCCATTAATGCATACGTTAATACTTCTACAATTCAACGTTTACCATTATTTTGCAAAACCTTCATATGGCCCATTCTTTAACATAAAATCAGAACGAATATTTTGTCTTAAACGTCAATGGATATGCTATGATTCGCATGGAAATTGGAACATAGGCCTAAAGTCACCTTTGCTATAGGTCTATGATCCAAAGACTGCTTCAACTTGTGAGTTGCAATACATCCTTTTTACTTCTCTCTATAAATGTATCATTAGCTGTAAGTGGGGCTTCATGTTTCTAAGATTAACTACAATGCATTCAATAATATTAATAAAAATAATAATAATAATAATAATAACATTGTCATTGAAATAATACCAATATTAACTGTCACCAATAAAGACAACATTCATTTGGTAACTGTTGACAGTCTAATTTTCTATCTGATTCCATCTTCCCCGAGAGCTGAGATCTGCTCTCTGCTCTGAGAGAGAGAGAGAGAGAGAGAGAGAGAGAGAGAGAGAGAGAGAGAGAGAGAGAGAGAGAGAGCCTATGAGTCTAGCTCTACGCTCAAGCAAACCTGCCTACGGCTATTTATGACCTGCTACGTCTCAAAATACCAACGGCCTTCTTCTGATTATTATATTATTAACCCTTGAATGTGCGGCATGCATCCCTGACCTTTCAGAGAGAGAGAGAGAGAGAGAGAGAGAGAGAGAGAGAGAGAGAGAGAGAGAGAGAGAAGAGAGGAAGAGAGGAGGAGAGAGAGAGAGAGAGAGAGAGAGAGAGAGAGAGTCTGTATGAGAGATTCAACAATATATACATCGGCATATGGACCGATACGCAGATACGAAATCAACTTATAAATGCTGTTATATATTAAGATAAATAACAAAGTTAATTAAATAAGACAAATGAACAAAAAATGAGCGGCTTTGCAAGGTTAAGCATTGCAACAAAAGCAATGCAACTGACAGATAAAACGGCTCTGGTGCAGATCCGTTCAACCTGCCACAGCTTGACCGTCGTCATTGTACACAACACAATCTTCTGTAGTTCGTCAAACCGTTTATTTGGGCAGCCAGGGTCTAAATACACTAGCAGTACTAGGAATAATATTCCCATTTAGAAATAATATATAATATTTGACGTCTACATTAATCATTAGAATTCAAGAGTTCAAAACATAAGGCTAGGGTTACTCTCCCTTAGTCAACACGACGAGTGAACGAGGCGTCTAAATGGTCAAGAAAAAAAAGGCAAAAATTGCAACATAACTCGTTACTGGTTGGCGGCATGAATTGCAGTTTCTCTCCTCTCTCTCTCTCTCTCTCTCTCTCTCTCTCTCTCTCGATTCCAAGGCGTTCCATTCTAATACCATAGCGAAGTCCTATTGGTCTAATAAGCTGACCATTCAAGAAAGGTAGTCTTACATTCTCTTCTCTCTCTCTCTCTCTCACACACACACACACACACTCTAAGCATCTATAAAGCCAATGCAAAAAACATAAAAACAAGAGTTTTTATCTAATTAGATTTTTACTTCATACATTTCTCGTGTTTCTCTAACAACATTAACTTCGGATACAGAGATCTCATCTTTCCAATGAAGCAATTATACAAATTTTATGACCCAATTTTAATATTCATATTAATACTGCGTAGGATATGCTTACTTAGACGGTTAGACCGATGACTTTGTTCTGGAAGATCTTTTATTCACGAGATATACAAACCTCGTAATACTAATTCGTCAAAAATCCAGCAAAAATGAATCTTTAGCGAGCAGGAATACGAATAATATATATATATATATATATATAGGTCTATCGTCACTACTTTTGCATTCAGATGATGAGTGAGTTCCCTTCCTACCCTTAGACACATCCACCCACTTTAACCCCCACCCCAAAACAAAAGCAACGAAGCTTCCTATAGTACTATTTATTACTACCCCCAACCCATCTGCAAGTGACAAAAGGCAGAGGGGTAAGATGTGTAGGATGGTGGTGTATAAATGGGAGGGGGAGGGGGCGGTGGAGCTAGTTACAGTTGCGGCTGGGTAATCGTGCAAGACGATCTCTCTCTCTCTCCCTAAGAGCCGTAACGTGTAATGAAGTAAGCCCTTTTCCCCAACGTTAAACTCAACCTTGGGGGTGGGGGGGTGGTCTCTCTCCTTAACCCCACATCAGTCTCACACCAACCAATAACCCCAGGAGACAATGCCTGCCATTCCTCGAGACAATGTCACTCCAGTTTCCAGATATCCACAGTCTACCGCAAGGGGGTTCCCTTGGGCCCCTTCTAATCTTGTGTCTCGTCATATATATATATATATATATATATATATATATATATATATATATATATATATATATATATCAACTATACTATGAAGATATAATTTAAAGGGTTGCAACCATATATAATATAATCGAAGTATCCGAAATATATGGGCCTTTTTTTTTTCTTCACACAAACGCACATACAATATATATATATATATATATATATATATATATATATATATATATATATATATGTGTGTGTGGTGTGTGTGTGTGTGTGTGTGTGTGTGTGTGACCAATGACTCACATTCACATACATTTTTCCAAGCAAAAACGTGAATACTTTTCCAAAATTGCATGACTCCTCTAATTCACAGAATTATAGACCGGTGAATAATAAGGCACTTACTAACCCATGACGTCACTGGATAAACGTTTCGCCATCTTTTTAAATAATAATAATAATAATTTTAATAATAGTATTATTGTTATTCAGACGCCGAACCTCTAAATAAATGTATGGGAAAAAAACGTATTTCATTGTTCTCTATTCTATCGTTGGGAGGAAGAAAACACGATCCTAATAGTATACAGGGAGAGAAAAATTCATATGAGAGAGAGAGAGAGAGAGAGAGAGAGAGAGAGAGAGAGAGAGAGAGAGAGAGAGAGAGAGGCCACTCATAATTTCACTCGAAAGAAAAACAGACAAATAAATAAATAAAAAAAACTCACCTTCGCAGCTCGATTTCAACAGCGTTCTATTCCCCGATGGAATGTTTAACACAGATCCTCGACGAGAATTAAGCCTTTTACCAAAAACACAACACACAAAGAATGTAACGTACGTCTAAAAAAAGCCTATTAAAATTTACCACAAGAAAACGTTCTGTAGTCACTTTTACGCTGCAAAACTTGAAGACGAAAGTCTATACTTGATTCCACGCGACTGTAACGGCCCAGGAATCCTACACATAAGTACTAGAAGAAGTATATAGAGATGGCTATGATGATGAAGACAAGCAAGGCGCGCAAACAATGATTATTATTTTAGCTATGGCAGTATCGCAACCGCACTTTGAGCGAGGCAGAGCCACAGAGCAACTCCCCCAGACACAGAGATAGGTAGAGAGACAGAGAATGCAAACGGACACACGCACACAAACACACACCGCTAGAAGAAGGGCTCGATCTAGACTGTGTCTGAGACTTGTGTTGTGCTGTGTGGGTGCAATCACATGGCTATACGGGATGACTATGCGAAGGGAGGTGTTCCTTCCCTTCCCTTCCCTTCCCCCCTCCCCCCCCCCCTTTCTACAAAATGAACGGCCAGGTAACCCTGAGGTTCTGTTCTTCCTCGAGTTGTGAAGAGATTATGAGAGAGAGAGAGAGTCAGCAGTCTCTCTCTCTCTCTCTCTCAGACCACAAGACGCATTAGCAATTAAAAAAAATAGTAGGCAACAGCGATACAATTCAATTCTAATAGATATGATCTACTCGTAATCATCCTCTCCATCATGCTAATTAAAACTATGCATAGACGAGTAAATAAAAACGAGAACAAGACGAATTCTACATTTGAGAATGAAGCAAAAAGAAAAAAAAAAAAACTTCGTATACTAAGTTCACGCCAAGATTTACGTAACCTTGGACAACCAAAAATTGCTGGTTTTACGTAAAATTGTCCCGAATTACTGTCTTGCTTCACCATGACAAGTAATACTGGCACACAGAGGAGAGAGAGAGAGAGAGAGAGAGAGAGAGAGAGAATTATCATCACAAAACTATAGGCAACGGCTCTACTTGAAATCATAACACATACGTAGCACTACATACATAACCATGCAGGCTTAAGAGTAAAACTACGACAGGAAACAAACTCCCCTACCAGCTCTTTAATTTGTTCATACGATTACGAGTTGCCTAAGGGCAAGAGCCCTTGCTGGTAAAAGGCCACCTAATCTAGGCATCTCCTAAGATACGGCACTAGCTACAAAGACGAACTGTGTGTGACCTTCGTCGTTCGCGAGACAAAGGATTCTGCAAAATAGTTTTCAGTTTTTTCTATTGAGTATATACAATTTTCTTAACGCATTAATCATGTAATCAATCTCTCCCTCTCTCTCTCTCTCTCTCTCTCTCTCTCTCTCTCTCTCTCTCATTTTCCATTCGTGTTCTACGCTTCAAACAAATGAAATGACAAAAAGCGTAAAAATAAATGAATGACTAAACGTCACGCATCTTTCTCAGTAAAAAAATAGTTTATAAACTTCTTACGCAATTCCTCCTTGTTTCAACTGACCTAATTTTAACCAATTTTACAGTTACAATCTCCCCCACCCCTCCCACCAAACCCCGCCCTCGCTTCCTCAACGCCGGACTGTTAGCAGACCATTTTTCCACAAAGGAAGGATGTTTAATTCTCCTTTTCCCTCATGGTGAATCACTTCCTCTTCTTTGATTAACGACACTATAAACTGAGCGCTAACCACATCCCCGGACCCTAACTGTAAACCAAGGCAAATAGGATGACGAATCACGCAAAATAAAATTTCATTTATATATGAAAAATCACAGTGTGAATTTACATACCTAGACCGTGATTAGACCTACGTGTTTGCTGGATAATCCGGAACACGGTCTAAGTAGTACTACATACGTAGACCGAGGCTCAAGGAAGCCATAAATGAATAGGCCTATGACATAACAGACTCTCGATTGAATGTTTACAATTATACTGACGTCTTTTAAATACAGGGGACATAATATATACAACATGCATCGCTGTTATAAATCAAATGTTTACCTTCCATCAGCATCTCATAATGCAAAAACTCAGTTGAAATATTCGATGAACTGCACGCTAAACTCACTTTGAAATACAAACCAGCAAAGGCTACAAATCTAATAGACACTATTCTCGTTGAAAAAAAAAAGTCATTTTAGCAAAACAGACACTATTCTCTTTGAAAAAATAAAGGCATTATAGCAAAATACCTCGGCTGTCAAAGAAAAAAAAATTACAGAATATAACCGCAACTGTTAGGAAAGAGAAAAACATGCGACCGATACTGACACTGGCTGTGGAGAAGCTCAGGTGACAGTACTTATTGGACAGAAAGTGGGTGGTATGGGCTCTGCCGAGGGGTTGTTAATAAGGGGAAACACTTCAACTGCTCTCGGGGTACAACCAAGGTCTAGGGAATAGTGCTGGATGAGACTATTCTTCCGTTCAACATTCATATTTACATGTCTTGAATGAAAACTGTAAAACATGCAACCTTCAGTAACACATAAACAGCATCATTATTACAATATTATTACTAAACCAAACAAAAACTTCTTTTAGTTTTTTTCTGAAGATTGAAAAAGAAACCCACAAAATCACTATGTAACTTGTTTACTTCTAAGTATTTACATTTAGTTTTACTCCACACTCGAGTACTTTCAGGCCCTGTCTGTGGCCCATTCTCAAGAGATGTTTGGGATGTTAGCCTGGGTCAGAAGTTCCAGAAGACTGCTGGGCCTTGACCCAGGCTAACATCCCAAACATCTCTTGAGAATGGGCCACAGACAGGGCCTGAAAGTACTCGAGTGTGGAGTAAAACTAAATGTAAATACTTAGAAGTAAACAAGTTACATAGTGATTTTGTGGGTTTCTTTTTCAATAGTATTACTCTTATTCTTCAAAAAATAAACCTCTATTCATATGGAACAAACCTACAAGGGTCGTTGACTTGAAATTCAATCTTACAAAGAATATGCTGATGATTTTCAGGAAGATACCGAAGATAAGAAATACAGAAAGAAGAGATCAGTAATTAGGAAAGTTAACAAGATAAACTAATATTTAATTGACTACATGAAAACTATGAAGATTTTGACCTCAATACCAATCATGTTGACAAATCTTCAATAAAAAAAAAATACTTTCCAATTATTCACAAACATTTCTCTACTACTCTGCTTGCATTCAGCATAACTATCAAGTTGAATTTTGCTAAGATTATTTTATTCTTTTGTATTTGGAAATACTGTAGTTATAAAACAGACTACGTATGTCATTCATTTAAAAAATCATAACTTTGCAGTCTGTATTTTAGCTCGAAAACCCCACCACTAAATAAGCTAGATGAACTGTAAGGGATGTTAGGTTAAGATGTATCAATTTTACATTCAACCCTTAATTCTTTGGTTTTTTTTTAGTTATAACTACTGGCATTAACTACCCACTCTCGTATGTTACCAAACACAGAAACTCTGGCTCCCCCAACAATGCTGGGTATGGCAAGAGGAAGGCACAAAGTAGAGTTGTTTACATCAACAATGATGTTCAAAAACAGGCAAACGAAAGTATACACTGCCTTTACTTGCGCTTCATCCTAAATAGTTCACATTACACACATACAGTAATGCATATACGATATATGTGAGTGTTTATACACCTGTGCTCTCCCAAAGCAAGATGTTACATGTTATACCGTGTTCATTTTCAGTATTTTACCTTAAAAAGCATGGGTGTTTGAAATGTCCAAATTGCTAATTATTTTGAAGCCCTCCTCACATTAACTTCCCTCTACAGTTTATCCTGTGTTCAAAGATTTTCGTAAGTTTGTACTTTGTAACTAAACTTTTATTCATCCACATGATGTATCCTTTCATATACTAGGTACTTATCGTAGTCTTTAAGGGAGTGTCAGTGCCGTCCCCCCCATATGACATTCTTGATGTAAAGTTACAACAAGGTACAAACACATATGCTACATACTTAAAATATGAAATGGAGTGGGCTAGCCTAATACCTTAAGTTTATTAAGTTTTCTCATATTTATTCCAGGCTATTCATTAAATTAATTTTTTTGCCACTGCTACAAAAGGTAAGCTATATTTGTCCCATTGCCTATGTTAAATACTGTGATTTTAGCATCAATAAGCATAAATTTCCCAGTTGTATGTAAAGAAAAAACTGGGGAGAAATCAGCTAAATAACATACTTTATATCTAAAAGTAAAGGTATTTAATAACATACTACTTTATAGCCAAAAGTAAAGGTATTTAATAACATACTACTTTATAGCCAAAAGTAAAGGTATTATGTATGTTTTACCATTACTGTAATGTTACTATGTATAGCTTTAAACAAATTAATTATGTAGTATTTCCAAAAGTCTCATGCATAACTAATACAGGCAGTCCCCGGGTTACAACGGGTTTGCCTTATGACATTCTGAGGTTAAGGAGCTTCTCAATTATATTCATCAAAAATTATTTCTAGGGTTACTATACCTACAACGCTAATCAATATTTGACGATTTTTTTTGTTAAAAATGCAATAATAATGCAGGTTAAATAGTTTTGAATGCATCCAAAGCATTAAAAGTAAGTTTTTCTTAGGATTTTTGACTATGTTCCGGCTTACGACGATTTTCGGCTTGCGACGTGTCTCAAGAACGGAACCCTCCTCATAACCCGGGGACTGCCTGTATAGGGGGAGGGCATCATTGGGTAACCATGTTTTTTGGGTGATGAAAACCAAAAATGAGTAAATTGCAACGATACTTCATGGTCAAAATGTATATATCACAAGACAGGTAGCTGGTAACATATAGGCAGTCCCCGGGTTACGACGGGGGTTCCGTTCTTGAGACGCGTCGTAAAGCAGAACATCGTCAAAAACCCTAAGAAAACCTTACTTTTAATGCTTTGGGTGCATTCAAAACTATGAAAACTGCATCCTTATTGCATTTTTCATCAAAAGAACCTTCAAATATTGATTATTTTGCATTTTTGGTATCATATTTCTTCTGCCAGATAAGCATTGTAGGCGCCACAACCCTGGAACATGTGTTGTAACCCTGGAAATAATTTCTGATGAATATAATTGAAAAGTACCTTAACCTCGGAACGTTGTAAGCCGAACCCGTCGTAACCCGGGGACTGCCTTAGAAGTAATCATGTGAATAATCAGTAACAAGAAACATAATTACATATATACCTATGTGGCACAGACAATTACTGTAATTTATATAATCTTTCATAGCTTAATTTGACCTGACCAGTTTCATAACTAAACTTGACCTGACCTAGGGCAATAAGTCCTATCCTATTGCAACCTAGGATGCCACATCGCACCTGGTTTCTGCCCTTTTCCCCAAAAATACCATTACTACTACATGCATTATTCTGTTATATTCAAGTTTGAATTATTAACTGTGGTTTTTTGGATGTTGGTAACAAAGCGAGTAAAAGAGGATTGCTCATCATTATCATGCCTTTTTAAAAATCTTACTTCCAAGAAACTATACTGCTTCAGAAATAGGTGTAAATCTCCTTCAGTTTTTACAATAAAAATATGGTTGTGGCAACCATTTATTTTTCAAAACCAGTTTAAATATCTCAAAGAATTTTTTAAAAAATAAATGCAATAGCTTTTGGCATGCATTGCCGATTCTATAGTGAGCATTGAACCTAATACTGAACTGGTATTTATGAATGTACAGGAATCACAATTCAAATATTTGATCTGTTTGTTCTCATTTACTGTGTTGTAGGCACTACAGCCAAAGTCTATGATACATAAATTGCAGAACAAAGAACAATTAAAAGATTTTACTGCAGCAAACAAAAAATAGTGTTACTGAGCTTCGTGCTGGTAAGAAATTAATATATAAGGTGGTGGGCCTAGCCTACAGCAAATCTTTATGGGTTACATAATTCATATAGACAAACCTTTCTATAATGATAATGGACATTGTCCCCAAGTCAGTGATGTTAATATTTACAGCCTTTTATTTATGATTTTTATTATCTCTGTGCCTTTTGTTTATATTTATGATATTTGCAATCTTATAATTCTGTTTTTACACACATCCCAAGGGCTTGGTATTAAACGTTGCCTATTTCAACAATACACTGGGTTATTACCAAACCTACAGGAGACCAGTAGTAGTCTTCAGTATTATCTATTAATTTGGCCTAGGGTAAAATACCAAATGGCTGGCCTCTACCATAGCGCAACCACCTTCACGAAAATTGGAAATTACGGCCTTAATTTACGACTTTGGGGAGAAAACTTAGTACTCCGAGAGGAAAGTAAAAGTTTCAAGGTGTTGCTTTGACGGACGCTGGCTCTTGACTAGTAATGTCTATCCTGGGTCACAGGAATGTATTAAAGTACTCTTTCAGGAAGGTGGTCGCGCTATGGTAAAGACGCCAGGTGGCCATTCAGTATTTTACCCCATAGCAGCCTTCATTTTTACCTATCAATTTTGCATTATAGGTACTACCTCTATATAAAAATTATGAATGTGGTACGAAATAATGTCGTAATTGGGGTACGCCATTCTTTCCCCCTTAAAGCAAAGACCTGTTCCGGATAATGTAGGACGAGACACCAGTGGCCTCTGGCTGAGAAATTGGGTAAATTAAATAATTATTCAATTAAATTCAATATTATAATCAATTACGTAATTTATTCAAATGGTAAAGTAACGAAATAAAAGCTAAAATGAGGCAATGGGTCCCAAAACCCCGACATATTAACCCTAAGCCTGGCCTCCGTTAGGTTAGGTTCTATCTTCAAACTTCTTCCCTACTTTAAAAAAGACGCCATAAACCTATTTACGCATTCCTCATGCTTCTAATTTACATATTTATGAGGTACAAACGCCCTCCTTACCTGAATATAGGCTTGTTTCCGTTTACGGCCTTCGTAAATATTTTTTGACACCTTTGTTAACCCCGTAAGATGATGTAAACAAACAACGTGTCAGCTTCCACAGTCTGGAATTAGAGCGGAGTTTAGTAATGCTTCATCCCTAACATCAAAACTGCCGTGAGATAAAGGTAATCTCGAAACAAAACTATAATATATATGTCCATTTTCACTATATTTGTGAGGATATTAGAGAAATTCTCCACCAAGGAGGTATACATTCAGCTTAAAACGGCATTCTATGGCTCGGCAGATACGCGTAAAGTTATTCTTTCATTTCTTTAAGTTTAAAACTCATTGTCAGATTTGAACTATTAAGAAATCAGAGTATCATCGAATGAAAACGTATTTTAACATGAACATTTTCTCTACACAGATGATAATGATAGAGACATTTTTCCATCAAAGATATACTTGTTGCTTACAACGGCACAATGCTACTGCGATTAACTCATTTTCACATTAGAATTATGTTCTAAGACTAAAGAGCAATTTTAAGATCAGATGACATGTAATGAATGCTATAGAGCTGATGATTTTGGTGGATGTGATATAGTACAAAATTAAATTCTAGCAAAACTATTGAAAGAATCTATGCATGAGTATATCTTACGATCACTATCCTACCTTGTAATTGAACGTGAATTAAGATTCTGTTTGGGGATGGGTTCCCAGACTACTACTACTACTACTACTACTACTACTACTACTATACTACTACTACTACTACTACTACTACTACACTCTTTGTCTCAGCTAAAAATTGCCCAACTTGTGCGTCTCTTCCATAGCAATTTTCGATGTTTTCGTCCATATCACAATCTTTCTCCGTGAGCACAAGGCCTTCTTGTACGTGAGTGTGACATCATCACCATCTTATCATATGCAGCAATTGCCGAGAAGGCTGGACGCTCTTCTTCCTTCCATACACGGAAGTTCATGCAATGCTGATGTTACTCGTCTTCACTTATCTTAATGCTACGTGAGCAGACTAAGTGATTCTCGCCTTCTCCCTCTCATGGTTAGGGAAGGATGTAGGTCTACAGTGCGTACTTTTCTCGCGTATCAAATGACGCAAGTTGATGTTCATGAATGAAAGTATACTGAAATCATGATTATTAGCATCATTCATCTCATCTCTGCTGTGATACTAATTATTATGTCCATGATTTGAATAAAAAAAATAGTAAGTAAACTTTCTGCTAACAAACTTTTTTTCTTAGAAAACCTGGACTGTTTCTAACCTTCTTCCCACTGTAATTCGAAGAAGAAGAAGAAGAAGAAGAAGAAGAAGAAGAAGAAGAAGAAGAAGAAAAAGAAGAAGAAGAAGAAGGGGTGGGGACAGGATTCTGCGTGGTACACCACTTTGAGTCAATCAATGTATTTCTTTTTATTGACTGGTCATTTCGTTCCTCTGTCCATTTATTACAATGAGTGTTGTAATGCTACAGATAAAACTTTGAAATCAACCATTGCTGATGAAGATTCGATTAAGAGAACCTGCAGCGCGTGACCATATCAACAGTTACTTGGTTGAGGAAGGACATAATTTACCAATGCTTCCGTAATCTCTAAATTCGAACGAAGTTCGTTGAAGGCCGAACCCTTCTTTATATTCGGTATTTAAATTTCAAGGTCCCATGGAAACTTTGATCTTCTTCTTCCCAGCTTGTTCCCATTTTTATATGGGGTCGCCGTTTCGGATGAGCCGTTTCCATCTATTTCGATCTTGTGCTTCTGCCTCATCAATTCCCTTCTCATGTAAGTCTCCTCTCACACAGTCCTTCCATCTCTTTCTCGGTCTCCCTCTTTTTCTTCTTCCTTGCACCTCCACCCCCATAGTATGTCTCCCAGCGTGGTCCTCATCTCTCCTCAACAGGTGTCCATACCATCTCAGCCTCCCCTCCTGCACTTTCTTTGATACTTCCACCACCTTAGTTGACCCCCTTATGTAGTCATTTCTGATCCTATCCACTCTTGTTACCCCAGACATCCACCTAAGCATTCTCATTTCTGCCACATCCATCTTCTGCTCTGCTTTTCTCATGCTTGCTGTTTCCGTACCATACAGCATTGCTGTTCTTACCACCGTCTTGTGAAACTTTGATGACAAATAAAAATAAAGTCGAGTCCGCATTCACTTAACGCATCCTGATGATGCATTTGAGAGAGAGAGAGAGAGAGAGAGAGAGAGAGAGAGAGAGAGAGAGACTCTCATGATTATTTCACGTGCACTATTGCGCATTTGTTACGAAAATCTAAGCATGAGAAGCATTATTAAACTCCACCCCCATAGTATGTCTCCCAGCGTGGTCCTCATCTCTCCTCAACAGGTGTCCATACCATCTCAGCCTCCCTCTGCACTTTCTTTGATACTTCCACCACCTTAGTTGACCCCCTTATGTAGTCATTTCTGATCCTATCCACTCTTGTTACCCCAGACATCCACCTAAGCATTCTCATTTCTGCCACATCCATCTTCTGCTCTGCTTTTCTCATGCTTGCTGTTTCCGTACCATACAGCATTGCTGTTCTTACCACCGTCTTGTGAAACTTTGATGACAAATAAAAATAAAGTCGAGTCCGCATTCACTTAACGCATCCTGATGATGCATTTGAGAGAGAGAGAGAGAGAGAGAGAGAGAGAGAGAGAGAGAGAGAGAGAGAGACTCTCATGATTATTTCACGTGCACTATTGCGCATTTGTTACGAAAATCTAAGCATGAGAAGCATTATTAAACTACTTAATATTACGCTTTCAAAGAGTAGAATACGTATCTCCTCAGATCGCCGTTCAAGGACCCGAAGAGAGATGCCTGAGGCATTATCATACGCAATGACCCACTTCCTGACTCAGCACGGCGGCCGTATTGTTGTTATCGTACAGTTTTTAATGAAAACAACAAATACTTTTAGGTATTAGGAATCCCAATACCTAATTTAGGACCTCGTACCACGTTCGACTTTAAAGTAAAGTTATTTTTTATGGCCCTTCCTGAATTCTCTGCGTAATCTGTCACTGAATTTGAGATGTGGTAACTTTGACACATACAAAGGTTGGGATTATGGTCGACTTTTCCGTAAGCTTTATATTACTCTTTCTAAAACACGAACCGTGGTGGAGTAATTTCGTACGTAGCCATACATGCAGAAGTAAATTGGCTAAACTTCGCAGTGTTTAAAAAACCAATCGGAATTAATACTTCTAAAAATATGAGCAGATTCTAAATTTGACCCGCTCCTTATTTTTTATAATATATACGACTTTCCCACCTGCTGCAGAAGGCTGTGAGATCGAGATACCTTTGACGTTTGTCTTAAGAGTAGATAGTTTCGGAATAAAAATCTTTATAACAGTTATTCCATCGCCAGGACTAAACGAGACGGTGTATATTGCAATAAGTGTATGAATAAGGAAGAGAAAACACCAGTTTGGCAATGACCTATATTAATTTAATTGATGGACCAGCCATCTGTCGATTTTGTACCTTAAGCTTTGCCGAGGAACTGACAAGCGTTTTAAATAGAATTACTATACTATAGTGATCTAGTAGTAGTTGAATTTAGCCGTAAGAACGGAAGAACTTGCTCAGATACGGACACGGAAATCATAAGAAACAGTTAAAATCAATTGTATTCATCGTAATTAAAACACCACTTTAAACATAACTAATCATCCAATTATAGAGATAATTGAGGAAATTAATTATTATTATACCAACATAGTAACAGGATAATTGCAGAACCGGGTTTATACATTGTTAGACCTCAGTTCTTGCCGTGCAGTTTGATGGTAATGACGGAAGCTGTATGTGGTACTTGAGAATAGTACTACAGTATAGCGATAACCGTTTATATATATATATATATATATATATATATATATATATATATATATATATATATATATATATATATATATTATATATATATATATAACCATCTGGTGATGTATCTCACATCATTCTTAAGCGTGATGTGATTCCTAAATTATATTTTATTACAGAGGAGCATAGCTGAGTTACTCTCACGTTATATTTGGTTATTATCAAGTGAGTTAGTTTTCATCCTAGTATATAGGTCTAAGTCTGCTAACTCTTCTGTTCCCCACAGGAGTCCTGCTAACAATATATCACGTGCTTTGAAACAACCTTGGATGGCAGAAAGAATCCCAGTTGTGTTTTGATTTATTCAGGACGTGTAATCGAAAAATAAACGCATCAATGGTATATTTTCAACGCTTTACCAATTTCAAGATTATCAAGATGCTGTCAAAAAGGGCAAAAGAGTAAACCCCTGCAAGGTTGTTTTCATTTACATATAAAATTTTCTTTATGTAACACGGAAAGACTTCCCCACAGGTTTTAGAAACTTCGTTTAGACCTATCTCGTCCAACTCGGGTCGTCTTTCTCTCGCTCCAAGTTTAAGGGCGGTACATAACATCTGCAGAGTTGAGACCTGCTGTTCGTACTCTCTTTTGTGGGTATACCAATGAAAAGAAGAAGAAGAAAAAAAAAACTCTTGAACAGAGAGAGAAGAGAGTCGTTTGCCCAACCATCATTGTACTTGCAATTAAATTTTTACCTACCATTAACATTTATTTGACATCAAGATATTATGATACAGGTACTGTGCAGAATAATTGGTAAATAAATAGGGCCACGAACATGTGTGAGATTAAAGATATAAATAATAACAAAAATGTAACATACACAGCACGCAAATTGCATGTTAAAGATAGTCGACCTATTGTTTGTGCAGTATGAAAACAGTGTATAGATATGGTACTGAAGATTGCTGTTGCATGATGTTTTTTTATTGATTTTCATCTAGATGTCATTCATATATTAACATTAACGTTCTTTTTTCTTTGGAAATCTGACAGCCAACGACGAACCATTGCTATACTCTAATTGGTGGATTACTCAAGTTCGTTAAATGGCCGTTAATCCAACCTCCTCTTACTTTCGTGTTACTCCGCGAAGGAGGTTTGAAGTCGACCTTTGAGGGAGACCTTCGGTGGATTTCGGAGGGGTACGACTGAAAAAAAAAAAAAGTACAACCTAGAAATCGTCGGAATTATGGTGAAAATGAAGTACGAGTCGAGGTCATTTATCTTGAGGATGGACTTGGAATACTTAAAAGAAAGAGGAGGTGGTACTAATGGAGACAGAAACAAGTTACACCACGTAACTTACGCCACTTTTTATTATATATTATATTAACATAAAAGCAAACCCCTTGGACAAGACGCTTCTTGAGTGCTTTTGGGCACAAT
Organism: Macrobrachium nipponense; assembly: GCF_015104395.2. Taxonomy (NCBI): domain Eukaryota; kingdom Metazoa; phylum Arthropoda; class Malacostraca; order Decapoda; family Palaemonidae; genus Macrobrachium; species Macrobrachium nipponense. Next base: position 104,050,665 of record NC_087204.1, read on the forward strand.
CTGTCTCCAGAAGCCGTTGGTCGAGGAGGACGCATCTGAGTTGCAGTGATTCTTACCAGAAGGTACGTTACTTTTTATCTTGTAATTAGGCCGATTAAATTGGCCTTTTATCCATCTTCTTCACTAACTTCACGTCAGCTAAATCGGTTACCTGACATTCATCTGTTAAAAGTTTAACAATTATCAACCGTTTCGTTCTTTATATTTAATGTTTCCTTTTTTGTTTATGTTTCTTTTATTATTTACTTCCTCACTTAGAGATCTTGATAACATGTATGCCTCGTTACAATGAACTCTTCTTCCAGTTAGCATTTGTCTTATCGGCAATTTCGCTGTAACAACATATGGTAATTCCAACATATTTTGGGTTATTTCAAGGGACAAATGATTTATATTATTATAACTTTATTTAAGTGTTCCTTTGTGTATTTGTTCACGTACAATGTTAACGTGCTTATTACAGTTGGGACGTAGAATTTGCTAATCGGAGAGTAAGCATAACTATTTTGGTTCGTGATATTTGATAACAAACTAGGCTATAGCTTACTTGTGTGAGTATGCCATATAGATCAGACTATATGTAAAGAAATTCAACACTCGTTTAAATAGATAATGAATATACTTCTTGCCATCAAGGTTATCATACCTGAAAATACAATGAGTCTATGGCAGTTAGAGTATTATAAATGAAATTATATTGATTTAAAGGAAATTTTCTTTGTATACATTTATACAAGTCTATATATAAGTCTAGCAATGTACAGTTCTTAACTGGTTTTTTGAAGAATACTTTACTAAAGATTTGTTCTACACGACATCTGTTGCATGTAGTAGTGCAAAGGGTCAAGACAGGTTTCGCGGACTTTGGTAACTATACTCTGTTTTTTTCCATCTGTCCATCCGCCTGTGGTGTTTGCGTATGGTAACACTGCGTCCCGGGCTTTAGATAGTGACATTCAGCTTACATTCAACAATAATAATAATATCCTATTTCGAATATTAACGGTGTACTTCGCATACAGTAAATTATTGAAACACTTTTCAGTTGCAAATGTACACCCAGATACCCTTTTATTTACCTAAAACTTACACATACCGTAACTATTTCTCGGGACGCAGTGTTACCATACAAAAACACCACAGGCGGATGGATAGATGGAAAAAAACAGGTACTTAACCCCACTTTAATACTGTTCTGTCAAGGTAATAGACTATTTCTTAGGTGTAGATGCTCTAATTTTGGGATTTTGACAATTATCGCCATTTGTAATGCAATTACCTGATGCTTGAAAGTTGACATCCCTTTCTGTAGAGCTTTGTAGGCCTAGAGACACATGTTTAACGATTCTTAATAGAAATTTAGACCGACATTTCCCCCAACTCGTAAATTCGATTATTTTACAGCTGGCCTTATACTGTATTAGACTTGGAGAATATTCTTAACATATACAGCTCTATGTAGAAGTGATTAAAAGTATAACTGGGTTATTGACATGGCTTGAAGGCTCGCAAAGTAGTACTACCATCACGTGACTGCATGTATGTACCCACGGCCCTGTCCCAACTGCTGAATGTTAAGCCATGACCATGATCAATAAGGCATTTGTTGGCGAGATTATGTAACGTAACCCCGTTACGCTGTATATAAAATAGGTTATTATTAGTATAAAGGGAAACCGTAGGTATAGCATCTTTAACGGAGATGCCTGCTTTCACAAACGACAGCTCAGTCACATGATCCTGATAGATAGTCTTCTACAAGGAGCGTCTTCTATTTGATTTGATGATTCAGTAATATATATCATTTATGCATATACATAACAGAAGTTTCTCCCTCCATTTTTCCTTAATAGCAGCGCATTTGCGTGCCATTGAAGCAAGCGCCTATAAATAATAAAGTAGCCATTACACTGGAGACTTATGCTATTCATGAAATTAATGACGTCATGACAAGGTCAACATTGAGTCATTGTTGCACACCATTCAGACACAAACCCAAGCGCCTGTGTCTCGTATTACAGTTACTTCCAAAATATCGGATTTTCCTCAAAATCACAATAGGCCTAGTATTTTTTTTTTCTTGGAGATGGGTCTGGGTTAGTCTTAGTTGCTTAATCAGGGAGGGAAGGAGGCCTCTCAACAGAAGTAACCTATGCATAGACGAACCTATATATCGAATACGTATTATCATCAATAGATCGATTAAATATCATAAATACTTCGCATAGAGCATTAATGGCATTAATAAAGTTCTAATGGTGTCATCAAATGCGTTTGGCCACCCTAAGCTACTGCCCCATGGTTTATTTCATTTTTTGAAATGTTTCAAAAGTTAATTTTAATAAGATTGATTCGTATATACATTCCCTCTCGAGGATGTTCAGTAAAGTCTTATTTCATGAGGCGGAATCTTTGTCGTTCCCTTACTCTCGTTTTTTCCTAAGTCTCGTTTTGTCTCGTTTCAAAAGCTGTCATCAGTTTCATTACGTCACTCGACAAATTTGAAAGATGAGGCTCAAATTGCTTTAAAAATATTTATATTTGAAAAGTTGATTGTAAACAGCCATTTTTTATTGTTTATGGGCATTTTACTGGAATGATGTTGCACTGTTTAAAATGTCTTTATGGTAAAGAAAGTGGTGCTTATAATGATCTTGCCCAGATTGTACTAAGATACCGACAATCGGCAAAACTTGGTTAACATTTTTATGATCTTAGTATGATTTGACTATTGTTCCTGTGCATTTGTAACTGACTGTTCGTACACAAAATACATCAAGGCTCATCAGATATTCGATCTCTATGTGATAAAAGACCACGCTAGACTTAATTTCGTTGAAGACTGCATCTTGTTTCACTTTGGGGAAATAATAAAGAGAGCTTGGATTAAAGTTTCCTTCCTACAGTTATATGTATATGTATTACAGATTCAGAATTGTGTGTCTCTGTTGTAGTAGTACCCCGTGCAGTGTTTGCAAAGTTGGTTAGCCTTGTCTGAAATCTGCACTTCATTTTCTGCTACGGGACTTTTTAATTCGTTCTGCGAGTCCATTTTGATGGAAATCTGCGGAGTAAGTCGCTGCAGGAAGTATTTTTAGACAGTTTTTCGAACTATTTTCATTTTGGCCCGGGGGTTATTGAGAATAATAGTTTCTCCTATGCTTTCTCTCCCTTTCGTTTTCTGTTATCGTTGTGCACATAAGGGTGTACGATAATCTATATAAACATCGATAAACCTTAAGTACTACAGGGTCATAAATCACTTATATCCTTTGCAAAGCTTTGCATTGCACGTCAGGCCATCATGACGTCATAGTTAACTTTTGTAGACTAAATGTTTACTGGAACGCGAAAAGAAAGACTATTCTATTCCGGCACCCAAACGTCCTCGGTACCAAGTGGTGTATAATACTTTGGGATTGTTGAAAGTCTCGGCGTGACATGTGCATTTACCGAGCAGTGTGATAATTGACAGGGTGCCAGTGCCTATCAGAACGTGCGACTGTCGTTATGAAACTCGAAAATAAGTGCGTAACTTATTTTCGCCACAAAATTAATCCGCAATCGGTAGGTGAGTTTACACAAAGCGTCCTTCTGTAGAGACGGAGTCATTCAAGAAGAAGATGATTTCGGTGCCCTGGGGGTCTGCTAGGGTGCCACTATTTGAGCGGGCCATGAAAGAAAGGAGGTGGCGAAAGTGTTAATTCGACCATTTGTCTACAGAAATCTTCTTGGTTTACGATGGGCAAAGTCAGAGACGCCTTTTGTGTTGCTTTATCGATTAGATTTTTCGGTATGTGGTCGAAGCCGGTCACGTGTTCAGCGTGTTGAATCATAGGCCGTGGTTGAATATAGAGTCGTTGTAACGGGGTTTGTAGAATGACATTGGTAGCTGAGGATTGTGAATTGTATAATAGATTGATATCTCGTCCCTATCGACTCAGAATTAGGCATTGTATGTTGTGGGTTGGGCATGAAAGGAAACCTTTTATCGCATTTTTCAGTCGATACTCCGCATATTTTTCTTAAGCTTTGCTCGCAAGTAAAAAAACAAAAAAAAAATTCCATTTTAATATTATTTGCTTTGTTGTGTGTTGACTCTCTCTCTCTCTCTCTCTCTCTCTCTCTCTCTTTCTCTTTCAGCGTAAGCTTTTGCGTAAAAGTGGATATCTACACTTGACAGCAGAAATGTTCATGTTTATATCTGTTTGATAAAGTATTGTTTTCAACTGTTGACGGATAAAGAAAAGATAAATCTAATACTTTCCTATTTTAAAATGAATCCTCTTGAGATTCATCTTTTATATCTAAAATACTTTAGAATTTCCATCTTAATGCTTGCGTATTGCTTATCAACCTTGGTCTGTTTTAAAATAAAGATCTGTCTAGGCAGGAATAGATAGTGTAGATTGAATTCGAGAAGAATGGATATACTCATTTGTTCCTTATGACCCAGGAAACCGAAATTAATCTCTCTGTAGACCTTTATGTTTATGCATGAAATTAAAAGATGTCAAATGTGATATGGAGGGAAACAATATAAATTTGATGCCTTCAAGGAGAAATAGTTATACCACGGCACTGAATGAGAAAAAGTAAAACTACAGGGTGTACTGCACAAGACTGATTGTGTTGTCTAGGTCAGCTTATAAATTGTGCGGGTGAGATTGACGATGGCAGAGAGAGAGAGAGAGAGAGAGAGAGGAGAGAGAGAGAGAGAGAGAGAGAGAGAGAGACGGTGGTAATTGTATAACTGAAAAGATGACGGGAGAAAAAATTTAAGTGCAAGACAGAACGTTTACAAAAATTATTTAATAAGAAAAGTCTTATTATCCAGGAACGATTTATGTGGCAGCTAGCACTTGTGAACTCACGACATCGGGACTTTTCACACTATCTTAAGCCGTCCTTATGCCAGAACGGGCCCTTGCCCGAGGTGTGGCAAAGCGTAAAAGGGTGTATGAAGCTTGGTATGGACTTCTGAACTCGGTCCATCCAAAAGAGACGAGGTTTTATTCTAGTTATAGTTGTATGGTGCTTTTATACGTTGCATGGAACCAGTGGTTATTCAGCAACGGGACCAACGGTTTTACGTGACTTCCGAACCACGTCGAGAGTGAACTTCTATCACCAGAAATACATATCTCTCACTCCTCAATGGAATGGTCGAGAATCGAACCGGCAACCACCGTGGTGGGACGCTAATACCATACCAACCACGCCGCTGAGGCGCTGTTTTATGCTAGCATGTATACGATGGTCCTTGATATTACTATAGCTGGCGCATGTAGGTCACCTTTCTGAGAGAGAGAGAGAGAGAGAGAGAGAGAGAGAGAGAGAGAGAGAGAGAGAGAGAGAGAGAGAGAAGATGAATGACCGTTTGTGTTTAAGGATCTTAAGACTTCCCAAACAAATTCAGATTAACTAGAGAAGATTACTCTCAAAGTCCCGAGTTCATGGTTTACTTGGTTAACTTCATCTGTATTTCGTTTCTCATTAGACTTTTTATGATTTTATATTTTGCTTAGAATACTGTGAGTTATAGAATTCAATAGCATGAAAGCGTCCAAATTAACCCATCCAACTTCATGTTTACATATAGATCTTGTGATTAACTTGTGAGCATAGGTCTATAATTCATCGTCCTTTAGCAGTCCGTTATCTCGTGTTAGACTAATTTTTCTGGTTGATTTATTTTCCAAAACTCTGGTATTAGATCTATCCCAGATCTCGGATAAACTGTTATTGTTTCCTGCGTAAGATATGTGCAGCAGAGATCTATATTTGTGATCAGATTTTGAACGAGCTCGCTCGGGTACATGGTGAAGCATGAATTGCACCAAATAAAACTCTCTCTCTCTCTCTCTCTCTCTCTCTCTCTCTCTCTCTCTCTCTCTCTCTCTAGTGGAGTGTAGGTCACTTTAAATTTTCAAAAAAGGTGCATTTAATGACATCTTTTCGCAGAACTTTCTGATGATAGAATCATATTCTTATTAACAGAAATTTTAGTCCTAATAATTTTCATACAGCTGCTGTATATTGAGTATTATATGTTTTTTTTTCTATACAAATATACGTAGTCCGATCGGTTGCATTGGATTTATTCTCCTCTAGCCGTTCGTAGAATACAATAACAAGAAATTATCATTGTTTGCAAACTATTTGTTTCGTAGTGTGGACAAGCCTTTACGCTACTAGATGACATATAGATTACTAACTTACACAAACCCAGCCATGTCTTCTGTACCTGTAAAATGTGAAAATCTGCTACCTTATCTGATATTGAGTGTATTTATGGAGAGACTAGGAACTGTCGGTAAAATGGGGATCTAAGCTTACCAAAACACAAACAGTGCCTTGGTTACCGTCTCAGCTATGTTAATAACTTGTGTTTAATGTCTACATTTTTTATTTAGTAACGTCCCTCTAGAATTAATTGAAGCTATTATCGCAATGCTTGAAAAGTGTAATTATATACTCGACATACCAGTTGTAGAACAGAATAAAATGTGGTAGACGTAGTACTATGGAATGAGCTTTTTGTTTTCCAAGGTAGGTCACGGCCATTTCTGAATTGCTTATACTTTAATAGTTTCCTTTGTTCTTATATATATCGACTCCGTAGCTGGGTGGAAGTGCCGTCGGTGTACCTCTCGCGGTGCACTGTAGGCATGAGTTAAGGTTCTTGATAGCGCCCTTCGACCCGTAGTTGCATCTCCTTGTATTCCTTTTACTGTTCCTCCGTTCATATTATCGATCTTCCATCTTGCTATCTACCCCTATTATAACAATATTGTTTCATAGTGCAACTGCTGTGAGGTTTTCCTCCTGTTACGCCTTCCAAACCTTTCTGTTTATTCTTTCCAGCGATGAATGACGTCATAGATCCCAGCGCTTGGCCCCATTTCTATATTCCTGTCCTTTAGTTGAAGATTACCGGACATACCTTAGCTTTGGGGTCACAAGCTTGTTGGATTTGTAAGCAGGAAAATTTAATTTGATCACAGGCGCTGGTTATAAATGTACGCTCGAAAATTGTTAATGTGGAGACCATTCCCCCCCCCCCCCCCTCTCTCTCTCTCTCTCTCTCCTCTTAATGCGGAATGTATAACCTGTGATTAACCTTTGTCAATTAGTGTAGCTTAAGAACTTTGTTCATTGTAAGGACAATGACACTAGTTTACCATGTAGCAATGTCTTTGGAGCCTTTATGTAATCTCATGGAAAATGCAGAAAGGCGCTTAGTACCATATCCTGTTTCTACATTGTACTGCTCTTTGAAGAGTCTGTGTACAGCGCCTTTCTAAAAAGAATCGAGACCCTCGCTCCATTAAAGCCCATTATGCATAATGCAAGAGGCAATTAGGTACTAGTGGTGCTTTTCCAGATATAACTAGTTAAGGACCAAATAACCTTGACAGTGAACGAATTCAGACTTGTTCACATTTCGTTAATTGCTGTTGCCTTTGTGTATTTATTCTTTTAGCTGTTTTGACTACTGTACTTGTACTTCGTAACTTGGAGTGATACAGATAGAACTTGACCCTCATTACGGCAATTCTCAGCTAGGCCTAAGCGATCGGTCTAGCCGAGAGTTAACGTACATACATATTGCACATACAACATTTACTGTTACTGGCATTACAATGCAACACTGCTCACTCTTGCGTCATCAAGAGATAATGAGCGCGCACAAAAAATTATCATCCTTTGTCATTGCCACACTCAAGCCGAAGTTACATATTCTTATCCATCTCTGGACTTTGACCTGGAATAACTTGGATGCTTTATTTAGACCAACTTCGAATACAACATTCGGAATTGAAATCTTAGCAGGAAAATACTTCTTTAATTTAAGTTCGTAAGGTTTTATTATTCTCAGAACAGCCTCTCTGCTAAAAATGGAGCAGAAAGCTTTGGTACCAGTATACCCAGAGTTGAGTTGTCTGCTTTCTCCCACAAAATGAGCTTTTGCATTAACCATATTCTCGTATTTTAAATTAAGTTTTACCACTAAATGAGGGCAATTCCTTAGATTTTGGTTAAAAATAGAAAATTGTCTGCTGGACACAATCGGCGTGATTGGTCAGCTGTTATCGATTCTGACACTGTTCTTCTCTTGCACAAGGACGCTTGGGTTGAGTAGAACTGTCTTCTCTCTCTCTCTCTCTCTCTCTCTCTCTCTCTCTCTCGTATATATATATATATATATATATATATATATATATATATATATATATATATATATGTTATGTATCTGATGTATGTTTAGTGTTTAGTGTATAGTACAGTATCTAATTTTAAGTCACATTGCCGTATTCTAATTGTTTGTTACCTAACCTTATAAATACGCTGAAATAAATTATTACAATTCCAGGAACAAATCTGACAAAATCGACCAAAAATGACTAATTCTCAGAACGGTGAGACTGAAGATAAGAATCAGGGAGAGAGACAGGCAACGGTCTCGACAGGTGAGCATCGAGAATCACTCGGTAGTTCGAATTCCGTACAAAATGTGGAAGGAAATGAAGAATCTTCGTCAAAAAGGCCGGACGGAATCACTTTACTTCAGGAGGACCAAGATGGCGTACCAGAGGCTTCTTCGCCCGACTCGAAGTCAAAGGAACGCAGTGCTATTGGTGAGCATGTCTGTACTCCTTTTATCGCTTACTCGGGGAACATGCTGGTTATATGGTTCTAAGCGCTCACTCCACAAACAGTTGCAGGCACACTCGCTGTTTGCGTTACAAAGCTTTGTTCCCTTAATTGTTTACTTTACTCATTATTTAGTTGAACTTTATTACTTCAAAATTTTTATTTTAATTGTTGTTGTTGGTCGTCTTCTTGTTGGGGTTAGGAAAGGTCTATGGAAGAGCCTTAAAAGGTCTGAAAAAGGCGCTTCGCATTGATTTAAATACGGGAATTGTTTTATTTATTAGAATTGAAATGTAATAAGCAATCTGCATGTTAAACGGTACAGAAAAATTACTTCTAATAAAATACAGGTTATTTTATTTTTCTTGTGTGAAACAAGGCTCTGTTAGACCATAGATTTAAGCACGTCTTAATTTATGTTAAAAGTTAGGGATCGTGAAGGGAAAAATCTGCATGCCTCCTGAGTAAGCTGGAGGTCTGATCATGCCTTGTTTCATTTATTTCAACAAATAAGTTTCCCCTGACAAGTAGTATAGCCCTAGACATAACACAAGACGTGGTTGCTGCCACATTCATACTTTTAAACGATAAGTCTTGGGTGAACCAGTGTGCATGTAAAGTTCACGCAGCATGAGGTTCATCAGTAGCACGTCTAAATCTGATTGTAAGCAGAGAGTCAGCCTCTGGCTTTATATTTCATATTCCACGCTACTCCATTAAAGAATTTTACTATCATTCCTATCTATCTATATCAAGCCATTCTTGTGCTAACACGGGCTCTTGCTCTCTAGCTGCCCGTATAATGATTTAGCAGTGGGGTAATTACTTTTTAAGTATGTCAGAGGTCTCGGTCACGGAAGATTTTTTATTGTATTATTTTCTTTGACAGATGAAGTAAACCCGTCTAGATGCGCTGGTTGCCTCAGGGTGGTCAAGACGGCTCGTTTCCAGGTGTACCTCTCTCACTTCCTTTCGTCATGGGGGGACAGGATGTGGATGTTTGCCGGTGGCCTCTTCCTCCTCGAGGTAAGTGTCTACTCCTTCAGTGATGTGTCGAAAATCTAGTCGGTTAAGTCTATGCTGGTCTTGTAGTACCACTTTATTTAGCTCTTTCTGTATACAAAAGATTATACGCATGTTAACGAAACACTAGTGGCCTGAACATTTTGCAAATAACCAACGCAACTTCTAAAATATCGGCCTGCGTTGTCGATCACTGTATTTTAACATAAAGTTTATGTATAAGACTACATTGATTTCCTTCATTGTTATTGACTAACATTCCATTTTTATCATTGCTGTAATTTTAGAAGCTTGACAAACATCTTGAGTAGTGATATTGGTATTTCGATATAAGTTTACGGCATCGAGCTAGACTAGGGCAATTGACGTTTTCCTATGTTATTTTACTTGCTGGGGGTACTACCTCACCCAAAACCCCGCATTCCCATCGGTCCCCCTTACCGTAGGATAGAGTTCAAAGGTTAAGTACAAGTTAATTACAGCCGACCGAAAAAAATATTACTTTAGATTCTTGTTCAGGAAGTAAAACTGTATAGGAAAACGTCAAGTGCCATAGTGTAGTTCGCCGCGGATTAGTTACATACGTAGATCTACCGTGATATTTATTTAAGATATTAAAAGGCTTAAAGTAACCAGTACAATTTTACTTTCATATTTTTTTGAAGTTGAGCATTGACACTTTTTGTGTATACGTACGATACAAAATGCTTTTGTTTACATAACTGAGAAATAGTAGTAGTAGCTGTGATACTTTTATTTAAATCTGCTCCCCCCCCTTTTCCCAACTTTTTTTTTTTATCTCTTTCAGGTAACCCCAGGATCCTTACGCTTAGCCGCTACATATGGTGCTGCTCTCGCCCTGACAGTCATAATCTTTGGAGCCCCAGTGGGCCGATTAGTTGATCGAACTTGTAGGCTTAAGAGTGAGTTATATTAGACAGGTACAAAAGTTTCTTGTTAGGAAATCTGTTACTCGTGAAATCATAAATATATATATATATATATATATATATATATATATATATATATATATATATATATATATATATATATATATATATATGATGATATTTGGGTGACTTACTTATGTTAACGTTCAATGTTCTTATTTTAAGTTTCTGTTAGTGTCGTGTTTTTCATTTCAGTGGCACAGGTCAGCTTGTGCATTCAAAATCTAATGGTCTGCGTGTGTGCGGCGATATTAGTAGTGGTGACAACTCGGCGAGAATGGTTTAAAGCGTGGGATGGCTGGGCTCTTATAGTTGCAGAGGTAGTGTTTGAAAAAAACATGTTTTGAAGTAAATGTTAGATGAATTTTAAATCTTTTTATGATAAAGGCTGTTAACCTCATGCGATGCTTTGAACTTTAGGAAGTTGAAATTTTTAATTCCGTGATCCTGTGCACATAGGGTTTCGGTTTTGGCTGGATTGTCTCAAGAGTTTATGCACAACCAGCTTCTACTTGCAAGCTAATTAGAGCCAAATCTGTTGTAATATAGTAGGTATTTTATTGACAAACTAGTTCACTATAGACACAGAAATGACTGTTTGACAAAAGGCAAAACCCTCGTTTAAGTTTGAATATAGAATATCTTCAATCAGTTATTTAAGATACTTAAGTGTTTCTTGATAACAAAAAATCTCATATCAAGGGAGTAAGAGGGTTAGTTGCTTCTTTGCATGACCTCTTTGGGAAGTTTGTGGTTTCATCTGACTTGTATTCCTTCATGTTAAAATGCAAAAAATAGCCATGGGTAGTTAGTTTGTTTGAAATACCAAACCTGCCACTATTAGCGGAAAATTATAGTTTTTGACATCATTTAGAACTCCAGATTACTGGGTGTACTACACTCTTAACTTCACAGTAAGCCAACACTTTTTTACTAAGGATAAAATTTGTTTGGGAATCTTAACATTACATTCATCAGAGTGAATTGGATCTACTGGTACATTTACCAGATACAGTATCGTGTTCTGAAGTGTATTTGTTTGTTTGTACGGTGTATTGTATTCTAATGGCCAAAATAACTGCTCAGTTGATTTCTGCATACTTTTATTATGCTAATTATTTTACTTTGGGAAGCTGATGAGTTCTTATGTCAAAATTCGTGAAATATTTATTAGCATTTTACATAACATTCTTACTTCTATAATGTACTTAGCCTTATTGAAACCGTGACCAAATATAACATTATTAATATATGGAAACTATTGTCTTTTCACTTTTGCAGGGATTTGTGATCTTAACTGCTTGTATTGCTCAAATTGGAACGCTTGGATCAAAGTTAACCATTGAAAAGGACTGGATTCTTGTTATATGTGGACAAGATCAAACTCTTTTAGCTGGTCAGTATATTTTTCTTTTTAATAGGTACGTATGATAAAGATAAAGCAGATTATTTTTGTTCCTGAGGCTTTAAGTGACATGTAATAATTCCATTATAGTATGCTGTCATATTTATTACATGTATATTTTTGTCTACTTCAGTGCTTAAGGTAAAGAACTACAGATTGTTATTGATGAGGCTGATAGGTCTCCCGGGGGGCCATGGCTTAATTCATGGGAATTACAGAGCAATCTTGTTTTTACTTATGCTTTAATTGATGGTAAGAGTGGGCCAAGCTAGAGTTGAAAAATTGCTAGAGCAAGACAGTGGTAAGCCATCAGACAAGACCTCGGAGCAAATACATTGTCTCTGTTAAATTTCATACGAGTGGGGGTAATGCTGCCAAGTGCACCTCTCATGGTGCACTGTAGCATGAAAGTTCTTCACAGTGTACCTTCAGCCCCTAGGTGCCACCCCTCTCATTCCTTTTGGTGTACTTCCTCTGTTCATGTTCTCCTTCCTTTCCTGACATTTCCCTCTAAGCACTAAATGACTTCATAGGTTCCCAATGCTGGCCTTTGACCCAAATTTTGTTTAATTCCTTTCCCATATGTTGATTCCTTTTCAGTGTAATTATTATTCAAGTTTGTTTAGTTAGAAGTAAGCCTAAATTTAACCAGTTAGTCATCCATGCCGATTCAGTTTCGGTGAAGAATGTTTGTTTTTCATTATATGTCAAATGACAACCTATGTTTTTCAGGTATGAATAGTGTATTGAGGTCCCTGGATCTCAGCACTGAGGTTCTTGCTCCTGTAATTGTGGGCACAATCATGAGTAATGTAGGGAATGCTGCTGGAGGTATTGTTATCGCATCTTGGAACGTAGGATCTCTTATTGTAGAATATGGACTGCTTCACCATCTGTATCATTCCAGTGATGACCTCCAGAAGCCAAAGCTAATTAGTGATGTAAATAACAAAATCGTTTATACTTTAATGAAATATGGAGAATACTCAAAACTAGACTTACTCACCAGAATTTTATTTCTGGGCTCAGCCTGTGTTGCTCCGTGAAATGGTTCCTTTAGCACTCATTTCTAAGGTATAAGAATTACCTTAGAAATGAGTGCTAAAGGAACCATTTCACTGGGCGACACAGGTCATTGCCCAGAAATAGATTTTTCCTTTGTCAAAATCCCTTTGTTAGTACAACAGGAAATCTATGAAAAAATTTGTTACTTCCTGCTATACCATAAATGTTTGAAGGCCGGAAGTAACAAAATTCTTCATAGCTTTCATTTTGTAATTTAACAGCATACATACTGTAAGAAGATGGATAAAGAATTCACCTTTGTCTCTAATCTGATTAGTATCTATAAGACTTCTTGGAACTAGGAACTTTTTTCCCATAGTAAATTGTTAACTTTATGAAAATTGTCTACACAATTTATCAAAATAATAGAGTGTAATATGTTTTAAGGAACAATCTCTTGGTGGCTAATACACAGATTGGTAAGGAAATGGAAGGGGATGATTGTGAGGTGGTAGATCCTGTTAGAAGTTCAAAGTGGGACGCTTTGAAAAATCGTTTCGTATCTGCATGGGGTGCTTGGCTTGCCTACATGAGACATCCAGTCAGGAATGCTGGCCTTGGTCTTTCGCTCTTGTATATGACTGTCCTTGCATTTGATAATTATTCCAGAGGTAAGTAGTTCACGTAAAGCAAAAGAAAGCAGTAAGTCTGTTTTTTTTTATGGGAGTGCTTTTTCATTTATTCTTTTTGAGCTTTGTTCATCACAGATCTATATATCTATTGTACATTGTCAGTATTGTCTCTACAGCACTGATGAAAATTTCTCAAGCTGCACGAAAAAATGTCTATTGTTCCCACTTTTATTCATACTGTAAAACCAGGAATTTCTTCTTCTAAAAAAAAGGAGCATCTGAAGAAAAATTAGGACAGTTGAAAGTATTGAGTTCATATTTAATGGTCCATCTGAAAGTGTCTCCTCTACTTATCTTTTGAGCTAAAAATTTTTGAGAAATCAATACTTACGGTATTGAAAATGATTTTTCAACAATTTGTGACAAATGTATGAATATTAAGCATAGCCTACTGGTTTGATTTACGTATACTTATTTATGTTCTTTCTTTTGAAAGTATACGTATGTGTAAAACATATGTATAGGGGAATGTAAAACAATTCGCTACAGTTAGCTAAAGGTAAAACAAAAAGTTTTCTGGACACCAAATATTAAAATACTCTGCTATATATAGAAATCAGTTGAGCTTTATAAGTTTTAGATGGGGAAATGTGCAAATACAGTATATGCTTTCTCTCGGTTGACTACTAGAGTATAATAATTTGTCTACTTCTATCTTTTGCTTAAGACCACTGTAGTATTGCTATTAGTAGGCTACTTTGTTTTAATGGAATGTCTTTCATACTGAATGTTTGTAGCTTTGTACATACAATGATTTGGAAGGTATAGCTTGATTAAATTGGGTAATGTGATTAAATTGGGTAATGTCTCCATTTTGCTCTCTGGTTTTCAAGATTTTGTATTGAGAAAAAAAAAATACACTGTTAATTTAAATGAACATTTTCCACCAGTGCTTTTAGCATGTAGGCCAAAGTTGCTGCTTAATAAAGGATAAGTAAGTTTTGGCAAATGCCTGTTTGTGAATAATGCTGATAGCAAGTTATGGCATTCATGACTTGAAGCTTGAAAATGATTAAAGCAAAATGGGAGAGAGTATTTGATCCTTTTAACCATAATGTCGGGGAGAATAAGATATTGTATAGTTTCTTGCTATAGTTGTTCCCTTTATTGGTTCCTCCCTGCAGGCAAGACTTCATAGAACATTTATGCTAGATGTTATCAGTCATGATATTGCAAGTCACTAGTTTTCACTTTTTCCTTTTGTATTTTCTTTGAAATTATATTCATTAGTTTAATTGATTCCAGGTTTTGTGTTTGAATCTGGTGTATCAGAAACTGTTCTTGGTATTCTGACTGCAGTAGCTTCACTCTTTGGAATATTTGGTGCTTTAATGTACCCCGTTCTGAGAACCAAGGTTTGTGTACTTCATTTGTTTATGACAGTGCTTATTTTTGAGGCTTTGAATATACATACTTTTGATACATTTTGGGAGCTAATCTAGGTTTATTAGGGCATGGTGCCCATAAATGTAAGTTTTTAAATGTCTGGGGAATGTGACTTCGTTTATATCTACATAAAGAACATAGCTACCGAAAAATAAATTCACTCCTCTTAGAGATTTAAAACTCATTGTATCTGAAATTTCTGTAATTTTTTTTCTTAGCAAATATAACAATGTAGGTATTTGAAGATTAGTTTTGTGCCACAGTGATAGTAATCTTTGCACTATCTCTTGAATTCAAAAGTTGTTTACAGTCTAATATGTACCTTTGATTAATAACGGAAAACGAATTTTTTTTCCAATAATTTTTATTTTTTTATTGTTTTTTTAAGAATCTCCCTTTTTGGTGATCTTAATGACTATTTTTTGCTTCTGTTTTATGTTCCAGAAATATTTGTGATGGGTTCATGTTATGAATAAGGGTACCACTTACTTTTCAGCTGAATATTTTTCCATTTCAATTATCAATTCATTCAGATCAAACCAAAGAACAAAGAATCATTTATGACATGCGCTTACATAAGTAGATGGTAGTAATTCCTTTAAGAATTTACGGGTATGGTTTCAGTTGCTCTGAAATTTTGTTGTATGTATAAATCTTCAAACTGGCAGTTTGTACCAATAGTCTTCCCTGAAAAGTTTCAACTTGGACATGAACATTGATCTGGCCCAGTTTTGGAGAAAGTGTTTTCTTTGAAGTTAGGGAAGGGAGTTAACAAGGTGTGGAAATCAGGAATTTTAAAGATTTCTAGAATAGGTAACTTTTTGAGTACAAAAATTAAAAAATAGATTATAGTATGCATTTCAACAGTATTATTTAAAGATACTTAAGGAAATACGCAACACTTAATTTTTGTTTTTATCTTTTTAAGGAGCAGTACTAAATGTATGATATACTAAATAATGTACGTACTATATAAATAACTTTTTTTGTGGAGGATTACTATAAAAGGACAAAATCTCTTATTCATTACAGATAGAAAAAGGGAAGCCAGTGAATATAGTAACATATTAATGTTTATTAACACTACTGCAGTACTCTTATCTACCAACTTGTTAGTTATGAAGCACATTAATGCTACATAGTAATTAAACTAACTTATATATATATATTTTTTGTCACAGTTTGGTTTGCCAACAACAGGCCTCATTGGTTTTGGTTCAGAAACATTCTGCTTGGTTCTCTGCGTTGCATCGGTCTTTGCTCCTGGAAGCCCTTTTGATGCATCTGCTTTAATATACAGCAAATCCACAGATAACCAAAGTGAAAGTCCTGTAACTGCCAATCCAGTCATAACTTACGATACAGCGTCTCTCCCAAGTTCAGTAAACGATTCCATTATCGTTTATTATCAAAACGTCACGGAGAAGTCTGTCTTTGAAGGAGTGGATGAAAGCGGTGGAGAGGCAGAGACAGACTTTACTTTCGTTATTCTTCTTCTAACTGGGATCATCACATCAAGAACAGGTACGTAGGTCTCATTGCAGGTGGTTGTATGTCAAGTACAATTCTATTGCTTGTCCTCCTGGAGTAGTGTTTTGTAAAAAAAGATTTGTTCTTAATGCCTCTTGTTAGGAATGTCTTGATTAGTCTCTTTAATCATCCACAATAGCATTAGTGAAGCACCGTTAATAGAACACAAGATAGGAATAAAGTGGTGGTGTTTTTACATTTTAACAAGTACGTATAGAGTAAACATGTATGCCTTCCAGTAAAAAGTTATCTTAACCTCCTTAAACCTTTTAGGACTGTGGATAGCTGACTTGTCTGTGACGCAGCTACTTCAAGAAAATGTTGAAGAACAACAAAGAGGAGCCATTAATGGGGTTCAGTCTTCATTAAACCAGACACTTGACCTACTTCGTTCAATACTCCTTATAATTTTACCCACGAGGGCAACGTTTGGTTTCCTTATAATATTGTCTTTTGTGTTCGTTACTATAGGGTGAGTTATAATTTTTTTTTACTTTTCAAAAATTAGTATTAATAACAGAAAATTATTTTAATGGTTTGTCATATCCAAATTTTGATGACCTTACAGTATTTTGTATGGAAATTTAAAAGTCCTTTGCAGATTATTAAATGTCTTTATTGGAATATACTAACTAGAATTCTGGTTGGAGCAGTGAACAAGGTCACCGGATTTAGGTGGTGATTGCTTGCTAGCTTTACGCTTCTTCTAAGCTTAATCCTTCGTTGGGTCCACTGTTTTTAGTGAGGCTTGAAATGGCTTATTTCCTGATATGAGTTATCAGTTGTTTTGTAGATGGATGCCCTTCCTGACAGACACTCCCTATTCATCTGGTCTTGGGAAATTACTGGGCCAGCTTTATTACAAATCTAAACAAAATTAATCATATGTGGCAGATTGCTGCTAGTGTTTTATTTCCAGAACAAGTAGTAGTATGTAGTTGTAAGACACTTACAACATGCAGTATGTGGAACAAGGAAACTGTTTAATGACCATCTGTTTTCTTGGATACCAATTGAAAACAATGCCAGAAATTTAGTGTCTTATTTTGCTTAAAATATGTTATGTGGAAGTTATTCCATGGCATTTTAATTAAATTGCCCTTGCAGTTGTAGCAAGTGCTGTGAGAAGATAATCCTACTGTGGAGCCTCAGAGCCTTGTTAAGTTACACTTTTGCTATGTCAAGACCCAACTACCAATGAATGTCAGGAAACTTTAGCCTTTGTTTTTTTTTTCCCGTTGGTGGTAGTGACTGTAGGCATTATTAAGGTTCTCTGCAGCGACCCTTTGGCCTCTAACTGCAACCCCTTTCATTCCTTTTATTGTACCTCATACACTCGTATTCTTTTTCTTCCATTTTGCTATCAGCCCTCTCCTAACAGGTGTTTCATAGAGCAACAGTGATGTTTTTCTCCTGTAGCAATCTTCAGTACGCACCTTTTGTACTCATGATTGACTTTTCAGCACTGAACGATCTCATAGGTCTCAGCGCTTGGTCTCTGGCCTAAGTTCTATTCCCTTAGCTTCTGATTTTGATATTTTTGGAACTGCATATTCTAGAGTAAAATAAAAAAGAATCTACTTAAACTCTAGGTGCTGCTTCTCTATTCAGCACTTTCTTTCAGCTAAACAAGGGAGACTCTTGGTTACTTCTTACAGAACCATTTTCCTTCTCCTGCAAGGACATCTCGTTAGTTCTACTTCACTTTGTTAGCTCTTGTCAGCCACTGGCAATGTACTAAGAGCAAAAACATATATAATTATCTTCCCATGGCTCATCCCATTTTTACCCAAATAATTTTTTTTTCATCCATATAGACAATTACCCTTTCTAAACTACTAGTTTTCTATCTTGATTCCATTACAGCCAAGTTAGCAAGTCTTCCTTCTATACATGACCCTCTCTGAACAATCCTGTGTTCTCAAGTTTGCTGACAGCATGACTGAACCTGGTACAGTAATTTTATACTACACTAAGATATACAATCTTGAGTGTGGAGCCGATACAGTACTGATATCAATCATAATCTCATCTAAGACGACAGGCTACTAAGGCAATGATTTGACTAAAATGCATGTGGATTTAGCAATTGTTATTCTTTGAACAGGAATACCATTTACCAAACTGGAGTATCTTCTCATACTTGGATCAGTCGATCTTCCCAAAATGGGACTCCATAGCAATGGGGACTGATGTAGAGTTGCATTCATATATATTAAGTAGGGTTCCCTTTACCCCATGATGTTGAGTAGTCTTTGGTGCATGTCTGAATGCAGTTAATTTGAAGTATAAAGCTATGACAAACCATATATTTTCATTCTTGAGTTTTATGAAAGGTGATTAATTATTTTACAAGAGTGTTGTTGCTATATAGCTTTGTCATTTTCATTGTGTTGTGCTGTACTAATTAATGAAATTGGCATTTTTCTGGTGTAATTTGTAATGTAGTAATTATCATTCCTTGCAGGTGGGCGCTATTTGGTGTTTATGCTCGAAAAGAAAGAGTAAAATTGTCTTCTGTAAACAAAGAAGTTGAGGCAGTAGCTGTCTAAACACTTAATGAAGCTACAGTAATTGTACAAATACCTCCTACTTAACCAAGTAACTATAGTTTGGATTTAATTTTGTAATGACAGCTGTCGGGTGACAGTAAAGCATAGGTAAGTTACATTGCAATGCTTTTTTTTTAAATACCATTTTATCAGGTTAACATTTGGATATAAATGCAGTTTCAGTGCAAAATGTGTTACTTTTTTCTGGGAATGGATTTGGATCTAGAAACACCCGTACAACAGTATAC
The DNA here is from genome assembly GCF_015104395.2 of Macrobrachium nipponense. NCBI lineage: Eukaryota > Metazoa > Arthropoda > Malacostraca > Decapoda > Palaemonidae > Macrobrachium > Macrobrachium nipponense. The sequence goes on from NC_087204.1 coordinate 104,070,114, forward strand.
ATATCAATATCTCTTGATGAAACGTGCCATAGATCCAAACCACCAGCAAATCCGTGAGTAGGGGTGACCTATTAAGGTTGCTTTCGATACTTAAAACGCAAGTTCACATATGTAGTACTCCTTGTGGCCTAGGAAATATTTTTGAAGTCCTTCTAACATATCGCCATAATTTCTTACCAGTTTATTGACTGCCATCTCTAACTAAAGGAGAATAAAGACATTTGATATACATTAAACTTTTTCATACAAATCATTTATTATATAAAGCCTTTGTTTGTAGTCTTTGAAAGTTCCTGGAATTTCATTCTTTTGTCATCCAGAATATTTATTCATGTACATGTGTACTACTGTACCACCAATAACAATAATGTAAGAACCCTTTGCACCATTCTTTGGAAAATTTGAAGCAAATAATTTAGTGGCATGAAACATGTTAGACCCAACAGGAGGAGCCAAGAGACAAGGTAAAACAGAAAGAGCAAAGACAGCATGCATAACAAACATAAAGGGGAGAGGTAGAGCAAGATGCACATCATTAATGCAGATGTATGGGAAAAACCAGGACAGCAGGTGCAGCATAATTGTGTAACAGCCATAGCATGAGCAGCAAACTGCATAGCAACAACAGCATAAACGCAACAGGAGGAGCAGATGCAGCCGGGAGAGGTGAAGTTGAGGCACAGCAACAATAGCCATAGCAGATCGTAGTCAAAACAAAAGGCCCAAAGCAAACATGGGCAACATTTAATAGGAGAGCTGGTTCTGCAGGCATAGAAGTAGCAGGCAGATGCAAAGCAATAGGCTCAGCAGTAGAAGGGATAACAGTTGAAGCAGGAGAAGTGGTTGCAGTATGCAGATGCAAAGTACTAGGGACAGCAGCAGCAGGAACAGCAGCTGCAATAAAAGTGACCACAGCACTCATGGCTGGAAAAGCAGGCAGAGTCAAAGCAAACAGCAAAGAAGCTACATGTACAACAGGGACAACAGAAGTGGGGTGTAGGAACCATAACAAAAGCTGCGGTTGATGCAAAGAAGAGGCACAGCAGCATCACAGACAACAGCTGCTACAGTAGGGACTACAGCAGTCATTATTGGAGCAGCATGCAAAGCAAGACACAGCAGCAACAAGGACAACAAATGTAGCAAAAGTGGCCATGGCAATCGTCTCTGGAGCAGCAAGTGGAAGTGACCACAAAAGTCACGGCTTAGCAGTAAGTAAAGGCAAAGCAGAGAGGCACAACAACTGCATCAGATACGTATTGCCATATTGCCAAAGCAGTTATGGCTGGAACACCAAGCAGATCCAAAGCAAGAGGCAGAGCAGATGCAATGGAAATGTGCAACAAACAGGAACAGCAGCAGCAGATGCAAAGTAAGAGGCACAGTAGTACCACTCAGAGAAGCAGCTGAAGCAGTTAACATTGGAGCAGCGTGCATAGCCACAGCAGCAACAGGAACAGCAGGGGTAACAGGAGAAGTGGATGCAGCAAGCATAGAAGAAATGGCAGGCAGATGCAAGGCAAGAAATGCAGCTGTAGCATACACAATAGCTGCAACTGGAGAAAATGTCACAGAAGTCATAGCTGGAACAGCAAAGGGAAGCAAAGCACAAGGCAACACAGACAACAAATATCACAGGAAGTGACTTTATCAGTCATGGATGAAGAAGTTACTGAAGGCAAAGCACGAGGTACAGCAGCAACTCTTACAACAGAAGCGGTCACAGCAGTCTTTCATGGAGTAGCAGGCAGAGCTACATCAAGAGGCACAGCAGAAGCAGATGAAGCAAGCATGGCACAAGCAGCAATCAAAGCAAAGCAACAACTTTAACAAAGCTGCAACAGAAATGGGGACATCAATCATGGCCTGAGCAGCAAGCAGAGGCAAAACAAAAGGCAGAGCAGCAACAGGGACAGCAGTACAACAGAAGAGGGTTCAGCAGACCTAGCAAAACCCAAAAAAAAGCAGTTTGCAGAGGCAACACAAGAGGCAGAGCAGCAATTCAGACAAAAGCTGTAATCATATTATCCAAAACTATCATGTTTTGAAGCATTGGGGGAAGGCAAAACAAGACACAGCAGCAACACAGACAAAAACTGCAATAGAAATGGCTACAGCAGTCATGACTAGGAAAGTAGGTGGAGTTGAGCAACGGGCACAGCAGGGGCAATAGAAGGAGCAAATCAGCAGTAGAAAGAGCAGGTGCCCTTACAAGGTTGTAAGGGGGAGACTTTCATCAATCACCTGGCACATGTGCATGTCTTAGATTGAGTGGCTTTCAACGAAAAAGTCTTATGATCCATGAACAATTATAGTAGGTACAACAGGATTCCTCCTGACAGGTTGCACTGCAGGTAGGATAAGTTGTGGGCAAAGAGCCAAATGCTAGCCAGCAAACAAAAAACTCGGAAGCAGAGAAGTCCGTAGTAGCACATTTCATTTAACTCCACTGGTAAGAGCTTCTTTCATATTGTGACCGCAGAGTGGGAGACCATTCGCTTTTCTTAAGTGTGTGAAGGCCAACTTTGACATGCTACACCTGAAATACTGTAAGTGCAAAATGTAATAACCAAGTGTGAGAGATAAATGGAATAGCAAAAATAATACCTACCAAGCCTACGTCAGCCAGTTTAACTAGGCATACCAGCTAGTAGTGTATGGAGGAGACAATGACCCAAAAGGAAATTTCCAATGGCAGGAATGCATGAAAAACTGCTGGGACATTCCAGTGTTATGCCAAACATCAACTCAAGGCAAAGTCACTGCTGTAAATAACAGTTGTCCCTTGCAGAAAAACCAGTGGTGACAATAAAAAGTCTCACTTGACACCGATTCCAAATACAAAAAGTGAAAAATGTAGTGAATTAGCAATAACAAAGCGGGGAGAAAAAGGTAATTAATGATTGGTTACAAATGATTGCCAAGCAAGCGATGTGGAAATTTTGAGGACTCTTCACAGCATTGCCGACTCTGTGAAGCGAGGGTTGGGGGGGGGTTCCTACCTGTGGTAAAGGCAGCGTGAGCACGAACAATTGCTCTACTGTTTGGCATTAAGTATGGGTACATTCAAGACCATATAATGTGGGCACTGTGGCTGATGAAGTTGTGAAGAAAGGAATTTTTGTTTTTCAGTCATTCAGTTCACAAATAGGTATTTAGCCTTGCACACAACTGAAATTTTGGTGATCACTGTGATAATCCTTGATGTTTGTTAGAATGGTGAAAGCGGGTAACTTGAATGTGAAGTTTCTCTTGTAGAGCAGGCAACAGTCAAGTAAAGGAGTGTACATCATATGATGAGTTACTGTGAAAAATTAAACGACTAGTCTAGCAAATGAGAATTGGAAGATTATTGTAGAAGGGTTGACTTGAAGTCAAACTACCAATTGACTCTTTACTGATTCAGATTCTCTGCACGTCTTTCTACTTGACAGTTGTTTTGTCAACAGTAATTAGTTTGTACCTATGAACACAAACAGGTTTAGTGTTTGGAAAATCCCTGTGAAAGAACACACAAGTTTTTATGTAGTAAAGAGACTGTTTGAAGATCACTTAGGTTAATAACAACAAGCAATATATTCATAAACTCATTGGTTTATTAAATAAAACCCATCCTTTTGTTTTAGGCTACAATGAAGTAATTTGCTATTTGAATATATTTATATGTAGCTATGTCAAAAGCACATGACAGGTATTTAAATAGTCTCTTTCTTTCCACTTCTACACTAAGAAAAGTAAGGCTTTGTTACAGATCAAATAAAATTCAATTTGATATTTGGCAAATGTCTACTGCATCACATTATCACGAAAAATAAATTTGAGAGAATACTGACAGTAAAACTTATCTTGTCACCTCGTGTCATCCATTAAACTAAACTGGTCAGAATTTTATGTAATCTTTAACTAAATACTAAAATAAGAGACATAAGTACTTTGTACTGATAAATTAAATATTCACAATTATGTACATTTGTTTCGAAACTTATTCATTTTGGGATTTTATGTATCTAATGTTTTAAGTTAATTACATCGATCCATCTGGCAATATGGACTTGCTGAACATTTCATTTCTTATTACTAACTCCTTTATCATCAGAACTTTTGGCATCCTACAGTTCCTTCGCAGGTATACAGGACAGTTTTTTTGAAAACTTGTTAACTGTAATAAAACCTTCCTCTATATTAAAATTTTTCTCCTCCATTGTTGCATTAAATAAATATTTTAAATTTAACAAGAGGTAAACTCCTATCATAAAGCTAGTCTACAAAAATAATTAACCAAACAAACAAACAACATACTGTACTATACAGATCTATACAGATCTAGACACGAATTGATTGTTAACATCAGCTTGTACATTTCCATGAAAAATGTTACTGTAATTTTCATACTTTATAGATGTTTCCAGTTGCCATTCCTATTACAGTATCATTTTGTTACAATACAATTTTAAACTTTTTACAATTTTAAATTTGTTACAGTTCTCATTATTTCTGGTGTTTAGACACTGGGTACAATCCAAATCAATGTCAGAGTAGAATCTGCAAACAATACACAGTAATGAATACATATGTTTATTCTAAACAAAAGTTAGAATAAATTGGAATAGTATAAACAAAAAGAAGCTTAAAAAGCTAACAATGATACCATTCCCGTGCCTCTCTTACTCATTACAAAACATATCTTCATTCCTCATAAATCTCTTTTGATAAATATATGTCCAGTTTTGTAAATTCAATACAGTTATGATAAATTAAGTACCATTATTTCTCTTAAAGTTCTAGTTATACATGATGTAAAAGTGCAATATATAATAAATTAAACAATAGTATATTGCCCATTTTTTTCCTATTCTACTTAGTTTTACTTAAATTTTACATCTGGATGTGATGGTATTCCAAATTTTTAATGTTATATGGCTCCTTTATAAACTTCATGATATTTTCAGTACCACGAAATAAAAGTACAGCTAGCATCAACTCATTAACAAGTCATATATGCATTATGAAAAAAACAACTTGAAAATTTTTTTTTCAAGAATATTAATCTTAAGGATATTTCATGATAGTATATACTGCAATAGATATGAATTATTTTTTTTTAAGGTTTTCTTTCCTTTTGAATATTGAGAACTCTGCTCATTTTCAACATATTTGCAATAGACAGTGTAACATTGCCAAAGGATTCACAGTTCTCATTCAGAGGCTCAGGTATGTTAAAAGTCTAGAATTGAGTTAATTCTAGACTTTCAACACACCTGAGCCTTTGAATGAGAACTGTGAACCGTTTGGCAATGTTACTCTCTATTGAAAATATGTTAAAAATGAGACAGAGTCCTCAATATTCATAAGTTACTTTCACAAAGGAAAGAAAACGGTAAAAAAATTGTACGCATACCTCTTGCAGTACGAATATATTATCTGAAATATCCTTGAGTAATAGTTTATGTACCTGAAAAAATTTTTCATGATCAGCCGAGCTTTACCTAGTATAAAAAAAACTAACTTCATAGTTACTTCTACAGGAAGCAAACACATACTGCAGCAGTAACATCCTGTTCACTGGATGCATCAAATGGAGTCTCGCTGCCTTTGTTCCCATGCTGGTTAGTTAAAATAACAAATGTAAGTTTCTTTAAGGCTCCGTCCCCACGGGCAAGTTTTGCTCAATGAACTTTCCTCGATGCGATGTCAGAAGCTCGGGTAAAGCAGGAGAAGTTCTGGCCTTCCCCGCTTCTGACATCACATCGAGCACAGTGAGCAAAGCTCAATCGTGTGGACGGGGCTTTAGACTGCAAATCATAAGAAAACTTGTTTCAAAGATTGGACTCTGACTATTTTAGACTAAATAACCACTTAAAACACTTAGTTTCTTTTAAATAATTTCTAACAATTTTTCAGAGTTCACTTGCAAAACAAATTTACATCCTTGAGCATTCATATAAGTACAGTAAAATAAATACTATAGTAGTTGATGATATAATGCCATCCGTTACCTTTCAAAAAGTCATAAAATATTAGCAATAACTTTTCATACATTTAGTAACAAGTGCTTTTGTATTGTATTAATTATAGTACTAATGTCCATGCATGCATAATCCACGAGTCTAAATAGAAGTCTGAGGTTGTCAGGGCACTTAAGACAGAAAAGCTTTATAAACAACCTAGAGGTCACTGAAGCTCCAATACTTCATTTGAATGTCCCAGTAGTAACGGCATCATTGTAACATTTGCTCAAAAATGAAAATTCTTGGGAGGGACTTGAAAGAATTTGCTTTTAATGTGAAATACTGTGAAGTAAAAGTAAAAAAGCTTACACCAAAGGGGGAGATTACAAAATCCTTTCAGGAAACATTCTAAAATCCTAGGGTCTGCATCGCCATCCTGATGTCCAGTTACTGATATAATTTTCTGCTGGTGATGTGCAAACACTAGACAGGCTTAATACTGATGAAAATGTTAGGAACAAATTTATTATGGTAGACCTTAGAAATTTGGCACAAAATGTTTACACACTCAAAATTTAGACCACACAAGATCTGTAAACTTAGCTCTTAACAATAAGATGAAAAAAAAATATAGGTAGTATTTGGTAATACATATAATAAAGAGAAACTATTTGATCTTGTGGCTTAACATAAATGTACCATAAGTTATAGAGAATCGCAAGGTTACTTGCAATTTCTGAGTGAAGAAGCAATTTCCTACTAAACCATCACTAGTTTAACAATCTGAATTCACATTCTACATATAAAGCACCATTTCTGATTAATAAGTAAACTGTCTCTCCCATGCCTCAATTTTGAAGTCTACAAAGTAATTCACATTTTCAATGTGAATTCTTTATACAAGATTACATATACTGTACGCACTTGAAAATTAACTACATTTCTGTACTGTACATTGTCGGTACAAAACTTCTCCACACAAGTAATTTGAAAACTTGACGAAAGACATTGCCAAATTGCAAGCACCACTTGAAAATTTCATGAAATACCTACCACAATTTGTAATCAATGTACCTTCAGTACATTCCTTTTAAGTGATAGCCATACAAATGCAAGCACAAACAGATGGAAGCATTTCCTTACTATACATACATACATGCATACATTCTTTCAAAACTGAAGGCTTGTTAACTGATGAACAAAAGCTCCATATTTCTTAAAAAGTAAATAAAAAAAATACCCAATGTCCTTAATGTCTAAAAGTGTTTGATTTTTAAGGTTAACTTGCATATCTTATAAAATACCATTTTCTTTGATATCCTTGTCCATCATAGTACCAACACAATTAAGGGGCCAGTTCTCATTAAAGTATAGACTAATTTTATGCTAGGATGCCTCAATCAATCCATTTCTTAAGTGATGTAATCACATGATCAGAGATTGCTGATCATGTTGGAGGACCAAACAACATTTTGATAAAATTAACTATCTCTCATGAATACGTTGTATGAAGTTTAACATAAAGCAATGAAAAGTATTGAATAAATCTTTAAATAAACACTCAATATTTTTTCACTGTTCTAAAATACAAACTATTACCTTGAATAAGCCTCAAAGTGTGTTCTTAGTTGTTGATAGACCATCCATACTGTTACAGGTACGGAGGCAATTAACAGTGGTCTAGGTAGCAAAATACTAGTCATCCTCTTTAACTTTGTAACCTTTACACCCTTCAATTTACTGTATACATATGTAGCAAAACAAGAGCTTGCTGTTAACCTAACTTACAAATGCCGAACTGTCAGCTTTGGTGACATTTAAGCAACCTACTTCAAGGGACACTGCAAAGAATAGGAACATTGGGTTGATACTGCCAAATTCTAAGTTGTGAATAACATCCCTATCATTATTCAAATTATAATATTCTTGGCTAACAATGCTTTACATGTAAGCCATTAGTCAGGTAACGATGCTCTTAAAAAGTGTTCTGTGATAAACATCAAATGAGAAGAAAAAATTAATTCTAAACCAAGTTGTAAGTCTTCAGTATAGACTACTAAATTGTCCAGTAACACAAACCCCTCTTGAATGTTCAAGGTGCAAATAAATGCTACTGTCCAATCGCATAAGAATTCTACAATGTATAAATCTGGAACCCATTGTGTAAAACAAACAAAAGATTAGCGTCTACTCTGCCACCTGCCTACAATCATATTTCAAATAGTTGGGCTAAAGTAGTGATTGTCACCATTTTGATAGTCTTGCTCTTATACATTTCCAAACGAGCCCATGATTCATCTTGTCCTCAAGAATGTAAAGCTTTTAAAAGGGTACAAGTTTCTTCAGTCTGGTTTTTAGGCTGAAAGTACACCTGTAACAGTTGCTGCTGAAGGGAAACATTCAGCAAACGGAAAAATATCTGCATTTAAGGTTTGAACAGATCTAAAACTTAAGAAACAAACTGAAATACAGTACTGACTGATGCATAAACAAGCACATCTACAATTGTATCCACCGAGAATACTTTTGATATAAAATCCTCAGCAGAATGATCTGGCCAGTACACAGGATGAATAAAAGAACTTTGGAGAGAATTCATTTCACATCTAATGTTATAGTGTGACTGCTATTTACTCAGTATAACAAACATACTTGCATCTATGCTGATGACAGAGAGAGACAGTATGTAATGGAATAGAGACTATTCTACAACCATAAGAAAATAGCTCATATCCACATGAGATGTATATATATTTTTACATCTTGGAGAAAAAAGGGACAAGATAACAAGGGTAAATGTGGGATTCCTCCACTCAGGTATTACCTCTTGAGCTACCACAACCACTGTTCATCGCTTCTAGTTGTAACAGTACGTACTACTGTAATTCGGATAGCATTACACAAAACAGATCAGCAGTTTAAAAGTTTATGCAAAAGTAGAGTTTGTATTTGTTTGCAAACAATTACCTACAACACAACATCTTCAGAAAATATGACATCTCGAGACTTATATCTGAAAGTATGTACTACTAATTTGTCTACAAATCACTCATATTAGGAATACAACTCCAAACAATATACACTCAGTTCTTGCACTTGGCTGTTACATGTCCTGAATGAGCAATCTTCACACAGTTAAAGCACATTTAGAATTCTTTTTGACCCAACCTCTACCTGCAAAAATTCATGCTGTCTGACAGAAAAGTATTTACTTTAGATCACAGAGCATCAATAAGATGAAATACTACAAATTTCATCACTGATTATTTTCATTTGTTGGGGTAGTTGTAAAACAATCTCGACGAGAAGATGTAAATATGAATAGTAATGCTCTTTCAGCACTAAGGGAAGTGGAAACAATTGTTAGACATGTCAAGTACTGTACACCAATATATATCTTGATACTAATCAAAGCTAACATATCCCTTGATACATTTAGTGATATACCTGTACTGTGGGAGATATACACATAGACAAATGTTATTAATACTCCCACTAGAATGACATACAATACTTATTTGTAAAACAGTTGACTGTAATTAAGCTTGAATTTCAGACTGTAGTGTAGAGGTTGTACAAGAAGAAGTGTTTACCTAAAGCACTTTTCACATGATGCAAATTTTATACTAAAGGCTGAGTAATGACTTCAAAAATTGTTGAATACTATATGAATTATGAATTAAGGCATGTAACAAATACACACTAGTAAGAATACTCTTAATTTACTTTGCTGTTTTTCATATAAAACGAGTAATCAATACATTGCAGATGTGTAAAGTGATTTAAAATATTCTTGATTAATGCACATAGCTACATACATTATAAATTACTTTACTTTCGAGAAGTTTCAACAAACCTCAATTACTTTTTTATGCTAAGTTACTTTGAGAACATCTGTACAGTACTTACCACCATGTTCTTACCAGTGACATTTGATATGATGTCAATGCACCAATTCTCTGACAAGAGAACTGCATCTGAATCACATTCTTCCACTTTGCTGGAAATTCTGATAATACTAAAATTAACTTTTAAGTCAAGAAGTTGACTAGAATGAATAAGAAATGTCGGCATTTCATTTGCTCACTGTCTTATGAAACTTGTTTATTTCATAGACAGCAAACTTTGTTGCATCCCATCATTTCTGAAATGAAAACAAGACATAACTGAAACTGTCCATATTTTTCATAATATGAAATTACTCTATAAAGTAAGTGAACAACCATGAATTGCTTAGCTCCAAACAAGACTAAATTCTAATTTCTAATATCTTACCATACTGAGTTGCATGTATCATTACTGGTGATGGTGTGGGAGATATTTACAGTCGATATTTACATGAACTAATAATTTAATTATAAATAAATAAAAGCATGACTTTGGTTTCAGCAAGAGAATTAATTTCTAGCAGATGTTGGAAGAGGCAGCTTACTACCAGAAGTTCTACCCCTTGACCCAGATGAGGGTTTCGGAATGGAAGAACCCTGGCGATGGTTTCGCGATGAAGGGACCGGTGAGGGTGGTGTGGTCACATGCTGATCTGGTGTGGTGCTTGAAGAGCGGTGATTGGCGCGAGAAACACCCGAACCTGTTCTTGAAGATGATGTCCTGTGCTGAGAACTACGTGATAAGGAACGCATGTCGTCTGGGCCAGGTGATGAACATCGTGACGAAGCAGGAGATGACGATGCACTTCCTGCTCGACTGCTGCTTCGGCTTCCTCTGCCAAAACCACTCACAGGTACTTCCATTCCAGGAGATGAGCACCGTGATCCACCAGGTGAAGAACTACAGCTTGTTGGCCTTGAACCTCTTCCTCTGGGAGTGCGAACCTGGGGTTGTCTTAACCGCGATCCTGAGACAGCTAGGGTTCTTGGACGCTCATCTGCTTCTTGTGGTGAAGTGCGTGGTGAAGTGGCTCTTGAAGAGGTTGGAGACTCTGAGGGAGATGTTGGAAGAGCTAATCTGGAAGGAGAAGTTCTTAAATTTTCATGGCTTAAAGATTTTGAGCGAGATGGTAAGGGAACACGAGATGTTGATGAAGCAACGGTGGATACTGGCCTATTGGAGCGTGCCGGTGGCCGCAACCTTGTGATAACGTTGCTACCGTTTGATCCTGTACTACCGGAACTATCCCTTCTCCCTCCACCTCTACCATCTCTCTCCTGATCATCTTGAATATGAGATGAAGATATTGAACCAGGGGCAGGAATTCGACTTGACCCAAGAGAGGACGGCTGTCGTAAACGTGAACTACTGTAGTTGCTCCCTCTGTTCTTGACATCAATTCCTGTTCCTTCACTACTAACAGAAGAATGGCTTCCATAGCTTCTGCTGGGACCTCTCCATCGAGACATATTGGAGTGACTACTTTGGGGAGTTGGCAGTCGACTTTTGATGACTGATTCGTCTATACGTATACCGGCATCAACCAAGAATTCATCCGTGGTAGGGTCGAGTGCTGACATGCTGGGGAAAGAAGCATGATGAGTAAGACGCCACGGAGGGGACGCAAGAGGTGCATGCGGTCTGGGACGAGAATAAGGGGTAGGGATAAGGCAAGAAGGAATACGAGCTAAAGGATGTAAGCCATGCTGAAGCCAAGAGGCACCAAGTGGTCCAATTGGATATGCTGGTGGAGATGACCAAGGAGCCAGCTCAGCTGTATCAAGTAAAAAATAAGAATGAGGAGTCTGTTGCTCTATTAATCTTGGCTCATGCTCACGGGAACCTCTGGAGCGATCACCTTCATACCTGTATTGGGGATATGGTTCTCTTGGAAAGAGTTCAGCAGCAGCCAACATCTCTGTATGATAAGGATCAGGACTGTAGGGTTCTGTAAAGGCAAGAGAGGATAAATATTCCTCAGGATGATCATATGAAAAGTGTGTTGGTATGGAATGTGGGGAATATACAGCAGAAAGGTGGGTGGGTGCAAGAGTTGGGGTAATACCATGGTAGATGTATGTGTCGTCTGTGTCACGTGGATGAATAAAACGATGAGGTTTATTGTCTCGTAATGGTGGTGGGGATAAACCGTACTGGCGAGCACCTGTACCGCTATTATCTTCGTCTATATTTTCGACGTACTGTATGTGCAGAGGTGATTGAAGTGAAGACGGGTCTGCAGAACGTAACGAGGAACTGTACTTTGGAGATCGAGATCCTTGCTTTGAAGAAGATGACCCATAATAGGAATTTGCAGAGCCAACATAGAGCTTATTCTTATTTTGGTGCCTTGATTTTTCATAATCAGAGTGAGACTCATAGGATGTTGAATCTTCCCTCCGGGGAGATAAGTCATAACGCCTTGAACTATGAACTGAAGGAGTATCATAATGGGGTGTAGGACTGTGATGTCTATCAATTGAATCAAACTGACTTTCAAAGCGCTGGCCTGATTGAGAATGACTTTGCTCTTGCTGGTCTTCAAACTCGTCAGTTTCTGATGCACTATGGTGACGGTGCCGTGTATGCTGTGGAGGCCAAGTATACATTCCATGAGGGCTAGGGGGGCTGGCTGTGCTATGAATCACTGAAACGAGTTCTTTGGTTTCTTTTCTACTGTGTCTACGACCATCATACAGGATATCAGGATCTTCTGTGTCCGAGTGACTTCCTCGACCATCTATGGAAAGTCCTCGGCCAAATTTACTTCGACGTGGTTCTTCTGGGCTTGTGTCAGCTGAAGCAACTTTCCGCCGCCATCTTGGACGAGAAGTTCTCAACCAAAATACCTCTCTTGCCGAGAGCCTATCTCCATCCTCATTATCGTCAGTCTGTAGTGCTGGAGGACGACGAGAGTGTCTTCCCCTAGATTCTGACAGTCTGTCTCTTGCTTCTAGCAATCTATCTCTTGAGGTGGAAAGATTCTCTTTTGAAGTAGAGAGAATATCCTTCGCATCAGGATGCTGTCTGTCCCTTGTTTCAACAAGCCTATCTCGTGGCTGAGGTGATCTTGATAAGGAAGAGCTAGAGGAAGGTGGGTCTAACGTGATTCTTGGAGACTGAGGGGATAACTGTTCCTCCCAGTCAATGCTTGGCTCTTCTGGACTTAGTAACACTTCATCGCAAATGTCACTAATATCCAATTCTTCATCGTCGTCATCGTCATCATCAAGAGACCACTCAGTTTTGTTAGTAGTGGAGTTAGATGTATTAGTAGTAGAAGCTTGATACCCAGCACCTCTGGAAGGCACATGTACATACAGGTTAGAATAAGACTTAAAAATATTCAATTGGTTAAGATTCAATTAACCATGCAAGAAAAATGCTATCTGGGCATTTTGTGCTCTTAATACTTAAAAGTATCTCAAAGTATTTGGAAAACAATTCTGTATACAATAACTGAATGCGTGAAGTAATAATACAATAATGAATGGAGCCCTCAAATATCTAATCATAAACATCATTTTCATTCAGCAGTCACAAAGCCAAGATTAGAGAATAGAATACAATATACAATTTAGGCCGACGGCCAAGCGCTAAGACCTATGAAGTTATTTAGCACTGAGAGGAAAACTGGGAGTAAAAGGTTACAAAGGTGTAAAAGGAGGAAAACCTCCCCGTTGCACTGTTAGACAATTGCTATAAGAGGGTGGAAAGTAAGATGGAAGAATATAAAAGGAGGTAACAGTAAAAGGAATACAACTAAGGGCCGGGGGAGACTGCAAAGAAGCTTATGTAATGCCTCCAGTGCACAATGCATGAGGTGCACTGATGGCACTAGCCCCCCACCCCTCCCCACCACCTATGGGGGTATGCAGACAATGAAAATCTCTGCACACTGTGTCAGTACAGTATTACTGAAACTATCAATGTTCATAGCAGCATTTTTCGTTATATTTCTATATCTTGCAGCTTTAATGTAATGATCAGAAAAAAACGTAATAATGTTAACTGATTCAAATAATGAAGTATGTTATGAGTTTTCATACCTTGACTCTTTGTAAATAGGTAACTATAAGGGCTTTCATCATAAGCAATAATAAATGTTGATGCTTTCAACATAAATTTCAGCCTACATGCCTGTCTTAGTGTTCAGCCAAGCCTCTAAATGTAAATTGCGAAGAAAGTTACACATTTTTCTCAAAGTGCAATTTTGATACAACAATGCCCTCTGCAGAGAGTAGCATGCAACTAGTACTTAGCAATGGCAATATTATCCCTCCATAAATACAATACAAAAAAAAAAAAAATTCAGCTTGAGATGATAGAAGGTTAAGAAATGTTGTTAATAATTCCTATGCAAGCTCCAGCCATCATTGCTTAGGTAATTTTGAAAACTTTTTCAGAGACACATGAACACCCAAATAACATCTGCTAAATTTTTGCCGTATATTTACAATGAATCTGAATTACTTTGTACAACGTATACCAGCAATTAACTAAAACTCTTGCCATAGTGTCTTTACTGTGAAAGGTTTAAGAACTCTAGTGGTATATTTTCAATGAGATATATAAAAAATCCCATAATCTGAAGACTAACTGACATGCCTAAGATCAGAAGTGAAATATCATTGTGGAAAAGTGGGTGTACTGTACTTAATCTTATCAGCTTTGTAGTATCTACACACTTGTAAAATTACAAACCAAGAAGGCTTTTTGTCCATGACATACTCTGATACAAAAAAGAATAAAGTAACAATGGAAAGTGTCACATATGTTAAATGAAAAAATAAAAAATAAATTGAGAATCATAACTTAGTAACCAGCCAGGAAACAAACACAAGTAATTAGTAAAACTCTGTCAAAAAGTGACATTCCAAAGTGTGCTTCATTTAACTTTTCCAGCCTACTTCCACATAACCTCAGGACTTAAATGGTTTTTGTCATTAAATATCAGGGCCTCATATTCACTAATAAAAAACTATGACAAGTTTTCAATTTGTATTTTTGTTAAGTGATGGAATACAACCATCCTAATTTTGTAAATTTCAACTGCCCAAGATACTGAAACTGACTATGGCAGTAATTTTACTAAAATAACAAGAAATATTGCATGAGCAAATCTCAAAAAATAAAAGTTACAGCATTATTTCAAAAAGTACATTCCTTTACTCAATTACTTATGCATAAGATTAGCGAAAGTGTCATGATATTAAAAACCAAATATTATTATTTTACTAAAGTATCAGTTCTTAAATTGTTCATTAAGTTCCAATCTACTGTTCTGGCAGAAGATAAATGTGTAACATTATAACCGGAATTCTAAGCACTGGCGATCTACATGAACTTTAGAATGGTTTACTATACATTATGATAAATTACAAAAATGTTTAAAATGTGGAACAAGTATGTTTACAAAGGGAATCTGCATACATTAACCAGGACATTTTTTCCATCCGTAGAAAATTTTATTGGGACAGTTTAGTAATACTGCAATCACTTTCACTTTCATCAGCACGATTAAATGTTAATACGAAATGTCAATGAAAATCTCAACTTCTTAGGATTAAGTTCCCCTACAATTATGGGACAAGAAACTGATCACTGGTGTGGAAATATAACCAGTAATTGTTTGTTCATATTGTGACAATTACTGTGATGACAACTGATGCAGCAAGTTTGTGGGTAAGTGGTAATACTGCTCATATACTAAAGGAACTCTAAGAAACCTCTCACTACATACTATATGGGGGTACAAATATGAATTTTATAACTTGTCTTTCATTTATGTTGAGTATGATTGGGAAGCTTTAAAATGCAAATTGTCAATGATGTGAACTAGAAACCCCAATTTCTACCAGGAATGTGTAAATATCCTCTAGTAATGCTGCAGACATTGTTACTAGTATGCAAAAATGACTTTCTGGAAAACATAAATTAAAGGCACATTGATAATTGCAAATCTAACAAAATTAAGCACTATTACAAATTTACGACAGCCAGAGCTACATCAAAACATTACAAGACTAATATCAGGAGCAAGCTTACCTATGCATATGCCTTCATGCACTGGAATGTGAGGACATCAGCCACAAACAATGTACTACATAATCAGGGCAGTAAAATGTATAAAAAAAAAAAAGCCATAGTCTGCCTTTCTATTGGCAAGGAGATACAATAAGCCTTAAAATAACACAAACACAACAAAATTCAGATATAAAAGGAAAAAAGCAAATTAATCAAAATTATCAAAATTTAGGGGATGGAATTTCCTTTTTTGTAAGTAGATACAAGTTAATCAAAATCAAATTATGATTATGAATCCTTGAAAAGTGTCAAATAGTCTGCAATACTTTTTAAAAATGTATTCTGTTGGAAGTATTTTTCACCTCCAATTACTTCTTAAATAAACACATTCACTAGAGAAGTTGAATTACCAACCAAGAATTTTCTTGGCTTTCCTTTGAAAATCTATAATAATACTTTTATTGCTTTGAATGTAACAAACCCTATACATACATACAATAATTAAACACTCAAGTTTCCTTCACATTGACAGGTCTCACATCTTTAGAATTAATTGCATTTTGAAAAGTCTCCTGTCGCATTTTAATTCTTGTGGAAATCCAAATACTGTTTTCAAAATGAATAAAAGGAAACTCCATTACAAAATTATGGTAATAAACTACTGTACTGTAATGTGAACTGGGTTCAAAAACTTAAATTAATACATTAACAAAAAATGAAGAAACGATTCAATTCATAACATTGAATTTCTATCCCTACTGTAATTTAAAGACCAAAAAAGCAAACAAATAAACAAGAATTTGGGTCTATGAGGCAAGCAAGCCACAACATAAAAGGTATGAGAAAGGAAACATATTTTTCTTCCCTTATTAACTAATAAAAAGTATATCAATACGTATTTACTTCTTTTAACATCAATACAGTAAAACTTCACATTATCAGCTTATGGTTTGTAGTATTTCTTACAGATACAGAATAAAAACAAATACTACCATGACATCCATTTCATACCTGGATGTCACAGGCTACATCAGATTTAATTTTGCTCTCTCTACTGTATTTCCTGACTTATTCCTGATGTGTTTTTACCTTATAGTATCATTTGTGTGACCAATTGGAAGCAATCCACATTTTTATGCGATAAAAAGTTGTAATGTTACTTTATTATGTCCTTATTGACTCCTTATTAAATCTGTTACTGTATTTGACTGTCTGATAATGTGTGGTTTTACTAATCTGTCCTGAAATCCGGGAAGTATGGTATGAATATAAAACTTTGCAGATTAAAATTTATCAGAATTCCAAAAACTACTTAGGATGCTATTAAGATACAAAAAGGTCTTTCATAAAAAAATGAAAATAAAAGAAGAAACTGTAAAGCATAGAATGTACTGTTCACACAGTAATAAAACAGTCTAAAATAAAACAAATCTGAAATAAAGAAGAAAT
Source organism: Macrobrachium nipponense (assembly GCF_015104395.2). Lineage (NCBI taxonomy): Eukaryota > Metazoa > Arthropoda > Malacostraca > Decapoda > Palaemonidae > Macrobrachium > Macrobrachium nipponense. Next base: position 104,087,426 of record NC_087204.1, read on the forward strand.
TACCGATAAGGCCAAGTAGATATTCTGCAATTCTTCTTTAGATATTTACGGTCAAAAGAAAGTAAACTGCTGAAAACAAAATAAATAAAAAAAAGAGAAGGTTTATAAAGTGGAACACAAATCAGAAAAATAATTAATTATGTAATAAAGACAATAAAAAAAATTATTCATGAAAAAAAAAAAATGTATAGTTGATGCCCATGATTTTGATATGTGGTTTCTGAGTTCATTTAACTGATGGTTGAAAGGACAATTAGGAATATATAACTTACTCAACATTACTAATCTCAAAAAATTAAAAAGTGGGCTGTACCCAAGTACGTACAATTTAAAATGTCAAAAATGCTATTCTCTTGCATTACAGGCAAATTTCGCATGGTCCCAACCACCAGCAAATGATGAGATCAACTTTACAAAAAGCGTGCAACATTGTTCAATCTTCAGTCCTTTTAAAATGCAAATGATTCTCAACAAGCCTTGATCTAATGTAAATTAAATGGCTGATAGTTATATTTATTTTAGTAAAAGGACTGAATGGACAGTTGAACATTCATAAAAGCATAAATTTACTAAGTAAATCTGTAAACTAGGATGCACATAATGATCAGGCTTGACTTCATAGCAAAACAAATATGAGTTGATGGAAATTCCAAAAAAATAATTTAATGTGGATAAATAAATAAGCATGCATTTCATACACTTATTCAAGCAGAGAAATGTAGTTACTAACATATGAAGGAAATTTCTGAGACATATAGAGACAGTATATAAGGTATAGTACTCTATACACCAAGTCTTTATATTTGCTCAGTGTATATGGTATCACTTTCGAACTGATTTTTATTATACAATATTAATGTACATAATTATAAAGGAAAGACAAATTTTGATGAAATCTTTTTTTTTTGTTCTTAAATTCATTGCTCTTTTACTGGTTGGCGCTCTTAGGGCAAGTTCACTTGGAAAATTCTTTTCATTCTATTTACATAAAAAGTATTAGACTGCCCGGTCTGTTTAGCTGAGATATTGAATAAAATGAAAATTAAATTAAGATATCTCATTAACGAATGGTAGTCAAGTGCAATAAATTAATAAATTCTTCATAAGTTCCATTGACACTCACTATTAGCGAATCGGATTTTCAAAATTAAGTTTCAATAATTTAATGCTGAAATTCACTACTAAAACCACATTTATTTTGTGACAGCTCATCCTTCTCATTTTGATTCTTCATAGGTAAACTTTTTTTTATATTTAATTAAAAAATCCAACAAAGCTAAAGAGAAAAAATGCATTGTATACAGTTCCAATTAATTTAAGATTAAATGAAAAATTGAATTTATAATAATAATAATAATAATAATAATAATAATAAATAATTATAATACTGTACTTCCTTTCTCCCATATACCTCAGAAAAAACTCCTATCAGTTTCTGTTTTTATGCTGTATTTATAATGTTTTCAACAGAAATTACTGAACAGATACAACTTCATCAATAAATGTGAAAAACTTACCGAAGTATTGTACATTCATCAGGAGGTTGTTTTGGCGCATGAGAATTACTCCGTCTTCTCTCTAGGTACGCTGGTAATCTACCCAAGCCTGAACTGCGGCGATTTGATGATCTTGACGTCGTATGTCTCTCACCTAAACTTGTACTTTCAGTTCGGCTTCCATCTTTGACATTGACCACATAGAATTAATGAAGCACCAATACAAACAGAGGGTTATTTGGTAAACAAATCAGTCAAAACAAAAGGGCAAAATGTCTTTTATATTATAAGAAAAATTATTAAATAAACGGTATGCAAAACTTTAATTTTACAAGAACATTCTTGTATATTAATATTGTTTCTTGCATACAGAACAAAGCTATGGACAAAGAATTCTCCCATGACAACTTATCTACACTGTTCCAACTGTTATAATAGGCCTAAAAAATGAGGTAACTAATAGACTTACCTGGAGATTTCACATCCAATGATTTTGAGTCCCCTACGGCTCTCCTTTCTTGCCGTTCTTTCCACTCATCCTCCGTCTCTTGACCCCCAGACTCTCCCTCTGGAGATCCACGCTAAAAATAAAAATCAGGAATTAGCCTTTTCAGTTAAAATTCTAAGTTGCACTGAGCTTTATCAGTAGAATTACTTTCCCAGCATTAAACCCATATAGGACTGGACTTTCTTGCTAACTTGAGAAATGCAAAAGGAAAAACAACGACCCTCACAAAAGTGAAAGCTCATACTTAAACTAAAGAGAAACAAACACAAATAAGTGAGGATCTTGTTAACTAAGGTGGCATAATCACACGGAAAATGTGGCTAACTATAATAATTCTTGAAAACAAAAATAGTTTCATAAATGCTGAACACTGGCTTTAAACAGCCTTATCTCTCAGTAAAAAAATAGTAACCACATAAATATTTATAAAAAAAATACATTTGACTGAAGTAAGAACACCTTTAAGGTAGCAGGATCTTTTTACTGTGCAGTACAGGTATGTGGTCATCCACTACTTAGGAGAAATATTTTGTTTACCATATGAACATGGTAATTTGACTACTTAAGGCTTGAAATAAGCTAGCCAGATTAACATAAAATAAGTGAAGTAAAAAATAAAATCATACCTGGCTTTCACAGACTTCAATTTTATCTAGCTGAGATATAGTAACAGATATAGCTGCAGAGACATCTCTGTCCCCCTCACTCATTAGCAGACTTCCAACTACTGTTTCAAGTTCCTGGAATGGGATGAACATACATAATTATTAAGGTCTGTGGAAGGTAAATTATATAAGTGTAACAACTTCAACAGAGCAGCTATAACTAATCTGACATATTACTGTACATACTAATCTAAACTATCTAGATTCTAATAAGGCTGACATAATGCATATGTTCTTAATATGGAGTGAAAACTAGAGCAAAAACAACTTAAAAGCAGTTGGACAGACGCTTGGGAATAATCAAGAGGTACACACTGGGAGAAAAAGGCAATAAATGAAGCCAGGACTTGCCTATAAGAGAACAATTTACCCAGCTCATTTTTACTTTCCTAATAAGGTACAGATTAGCAAATTTACACTTGTTTAGTCTAAGAAATTAGCTTACATCTATAAAATCAAATACGTAAATGTTTAAAAAAACTAAAAAAAATACTACTGTAATTATGACACTAAGGTAATTCAGAATGATACTAACCTGAAGTCTTGTCTTATCATCAGGTAAGGAAAGTGTAGCTTTCATTTGCGGCAACATGGTTACCAACTTTAAACGAATGTTTGGAACTCGATCACCTGTGAATATTCAAAGATTTGTATTACAGTACACAGAAAGCTGTTGATTTTACTAAACAGTTTATGAAACTTTAACTTTACAAATAAATCATTAATCACCAAAGAGAATATGTCTTATTTACTGATGGATAAACTATGTGTATCATTTTATATCATTTTTAAAAACAGACCCTCCATAGAGTGTACATTTCTTGATACAGTATATACTAGCATTCTTCAACACAGTAAAATGGTGACAGTTTTACTTACTATGCAAGGATAACAGGGGTCTATAGAAATATGTTTTAAAGAAAGACTTTGAAAACATTTCAAGCACCATAGTAGCTATATTCAGGAACAGCATACGTTTATGACAGCTAGTCCCTTCACAGAACTCTGAAATAAAGACAAAAATATTAATATTATATTGCTAAATCTAACCTTCCAGTCATCATACCATGACTGATTTTCAAGTGCAGCTTTATAAACTTCTGAAACTCAAAAGTAATGTTATGATAGATATGGTGGCCTTGAGGTAGATCATTAAAATGTTATTGTTATAAAATACAATTAAGTTTGTTCATACTACCTGGCAGATATATATAGCGTATTTCTGACGTCCGACAGAATTTCAAAATTCGCGGCACACGTAGTGGGGCGGTCAGGTGGTAGTACCCATTCCCCGCCGCTGGGCGGCGGATATCAGGAACCATTCCCATTTTCTATTCATATTTATTCATGGCCCTTGTCTCCTGAGGGGAGGAGGGTGGGCACTCTAAGTATATATATCTGCCAGGTAAGTATGAACAAACTTAATTGTATTATAACAATAACATTTTGTTCATGAAACTTACCTGACAGATATATATATAGCTGAATCACACCTTCGATGTGGGTAGAGACAGACTAGGATTTTTTAGGAAATTTAAAATAAAATAAAAGATTATCTTATTGGTTCCTTACCTGATAGCAAAGTAGACTATTGTGATTACTGTCCACCAAAAGCCTGCTTATGCTTTATCAGAGTTGCCAGCCAGGTGTTGACCTGTAGTGCTGGTGCTCTCTGGATGCTCTGTCAACGGGGGCGTGACCACAATGTGACAAGACCATCTAGGCAAACATATGGCAGTAACACAGCAACCGACCACCACCTGACCAACTAACGCAAAAAACCCCTGATATTAACACTATGGAATGGGAGATTTTCACAGAAGATCTCACCATCAACCACAAAACACAATAAACTAACCTAAACTAAGCTAAGGGATAGGGAGAGAGCTACCTTCAGCCCCCAAAACTGTGTCTGCCGAAATGTAAGGTCCCAAAGAACTACAGTTCTCGTAAATCGTCCTCACATCCCGGAGGTAATGTGAGCGAATACGGAATTGCTCCTCCAGAAGGTGCTATCAAGAATATCTCTGATAGACATGTTCCTTTGGAAGGCAAGAGAGGTAGCTACGGCTCTGACCTCGTGAGCTTTCACTTTAAAGAGGCTCATATCAGTCTTCTGGCAAGATGAATGAGCCTCTTTAATGACGTCCTCCCTCAAGAAGAAAGCAACAGCATTCTTCGACAACGGTAAATCCGGTCTCTTCACCGAGCACCAGAGATTACCTGAGGGACCTCTTATCTCTCTAGTCCTATTCACATAGAACTTGAGAGCCCTGACGGGCACAGGGCGCTCTCTGGTTCTTGACCCACGAGACTCGATATTCCTTTGATATCGAAGCTCTTTGGCCAAGGATTAGACGGGTTCTCGTTCTTAGCCAAGAAAGAAGGGTTCAACGAGCAGACAGCGCTGTCTCCCTTGAAACCCACTAGGCTACTGAACGCTTGGATCACTAACTCTCTTCGCCGTCGCCAGAGAAGTTAGGAAAAGCGTTTTCCTCGTTAAGTCCCTTAGAGAAGCTTCATGGAGAGGCTCAAAGGGACTAAGCATCAGATGTTCAATACCACATCTAAATTCCATGAGGGCGGTCTTGCTTGTGGAATTTTGGTAGTTTTCAAACGACCTTAAGAGATCGTGCAGATCTTATTGTCGGAAAGGTCCATTCCTCTGTGGCGAAAAACGGCAGACAACATACTCCTATAACCCTTGATTGTAGGAACTGCCAATTTTTGCACATTTCTTAGATGGAGAAAGAAATCTGCTATCTGATTCACAGAGGTCGTGGAAGAGGAAATTCCTTCCTTCTTGCACCATGCCCTGAAGGAAGAAACCACTTAGACTGGTAGACAGCTCTTGAAGAGGCTCTTCGAGCATTAGCGATTGCTCTCGCAGCTGCCTTTGAAAAGCCTCTCGCTCTGGCCAGCTTTTCGATAGTCTGAACGCAGTCAGGGACCAGAGCGGAGAGGTTTTGGTGAAACCTTTTGAAGTGAGGCTGTCTGAGTAGATCTCTCCTCCATGGCAACGTTCTTGGAAGTCCACAAGGAACGTCCATGGACCTCTGTGAACCACTCTCTTGCTGGCCACATTGGAGCAATCAGAGTCAACCTTGTCCCTTCTGACGCTGCGAACTTTCTCATTACGTCCCCCATGATCTTGAATGGGGAAGGCGTAAAGATCCAGGTCTGTCCAGTTCAGAGCAACGCGTCCACTGCAATTGCCCCCGGGTCCATAACCGGGGAGCAATACAGAGGAAGTCTCTTCGTCCTCGATGTAGCGAACAGGTCTACTAGATGACGTCCCACAATTTCCATAACTTTTGACAGACTTCCTGGTGCAAGGTCCATTCTGTTGGCAGAAGCTGATTCCGGCGGCTGAGAAGGTCCGCCCTGACATTCTGAACTCCTGCCACGAATCTTGTCAGGATCTTGAATGTGCCTTGCGTCTGCCCATAGTAGAACTTCCTTCGCCAGGAGAAAAAGGGTCTGGAGCGAGTCCCTCCCTGATTCTTTAGATACGCAAGGGCTGTGGTACTGTCCGAGTTGACTTGAACAACCTTGCTTGACAGTTTCTCTTCGAAGAACTGCAGCGACAGGAATATCGCTGCCAGTTCCTTTACATTGATGTGCCAGGCTACCTGTTCCCCTCTCCAGGAGCCTGACACTTCTTCCCCCCCTAGTGTTGCTCCCCAACCGGCAGTGGAAGCGTCTGAGAACAACACTAGGTCGGGGCTCAGAAGATTTAAGGAGAGGCCCTCTCGTAACTTCTGAGGGTCGAGCCACCATCTTAAGTGAACTCTTACATCGTTGGAGATCCTTAGGATCGCATTCAGGTCCCCTTTCGACTTCCATTCTTCCGCAAGGAAGAATTGAAGAGGCCTGAGGTGCAGTCTTCCCAGCGAGACAAACTTTTCTAGTGAGGAAATGGTGCCCAGCAGACTCATCCACTCCCTCACCGAACAAGCTTCTCTCTCTAGGAAGGCTGCGACTTTCTCTAACCCCAGTCGCTGACGTTCCTGGATGGAAACGCCCGAAAAGCCACTGAATCCATCTGAATCCCCAGATACACGATGGACTGTGTCGGGGTCCAGCATTGCGACTTTTCGGTGTTGACCAACAGACCAGAGACTTTGCTAGGGCTAGCGTAAACTGAAGGTCCTTCAGACACTTCTGCCTTCCGACCCGACGCTCCTGATTCAGCCAATCGTCGAGGTAGAGAGGGATATCCTGATTCCTGACGAATGGAGCACTTCGCTACATTCCTCATAATCATTGTGAAAACCATCGGGGCCGTGCTGAGACCGAAACAAAGGGCTCTGAACTGCCAAACCCTGTTGTCCAAGACGAATCTCAGGTACTTCCTTGACAGAGGGTGGACTGGGACGTGGAAGTATGCGTCCTACGCAGGTCTAGAGACACCATCCAGTCGCCAGGTCTCAATGCTCCCAGCACCGACTGAGGCGTCTCCATTCTGAACTTTATCTTTTCTACAAAAAGATTTAGCCTGCTCACATCCAGGACCGGGCGCCAACCTGATGACTGCTTTGGCACAAGGAAAATCCTGTTGTAGAAGCCCGGTGACTCTATGGTCCAGGACTTGTTCCACCGCTCTTTTTTCGACCATCTGGTCTAAGAGATCGAAAAGAACCCTTTTCTTCTCTCCCTGATAGGATGGAGAGAGGTCTCTGGGAGTCGAAGTCAAAGGAGGAGGATGAAGAAAAGGGATCTTGTACCCCCCGTTCTACTATCTTGAGGGTCCAAGGTCCGCTCCTCTCTGCCTCCAAGACTCCGCAAAGAATTCCAGTCTGGCCCCGACTGGTGTCTGAAGGACGAGATCTTCACTTGCTGGTTTTCGGTTTGAATGAAGCTCTTCCTCTTGAAAAACCTCTCCCTCGGGGAGCTCGAGGGGGGTGCCCCGCGAAAGGGTTTGACTTTCTTCGGGGGTTTGCTGAAAGTTGACGTGGAAGGAACCGCTGGACGTCTTGAAGATTGAACCAAGAGGTCCTGGTCGCCTTCTCTTTTGCAAACTCTGTGCCAGATCCTTTACCATAGCCTGGGGGGAAGAGATGGTCCGAAAGAGGCGCAAAGAGCAAATCCGCTTTCTGAGCTGGAGATACCGACTTAGCCGTAAAAATTGCACAGCAATGCTCTTTTCTTTAGGAAAGCAGTTCCAAAATTCGAAACTAGCTCCTCCGAACCATCCCTGACGGCCTTGTCCATACATGACAACACGCTGGACAGCCTCCCCCAGACTGAGAGAATCAGGACTTCTAGACTGACGGTCCAAAACTCCCAGACACCAGTCTAGGAAATTAAAACATTAAGGGTACGAAGAAGACCCTTCAAGTGGTGGTCAGTCTCAACTGGAGTCCAGGTCACCTTAGCCGACGCTAAGAGAGACCTCCTCTGGGCGTCCTACTAAACTGGAGAAGTCACCCAACGCGGACGAAGGGACCTTTATCCCGACATCCTCCTTGGTCTCATACCAAACTCCTCCTTTCCCTGCGAGTCTAGAGGGTGGATGGGCGAAAGTGGTCTTGCCCTGATCCTTCCTTCTGGACATAAAGTCTTGGAGTTTCTTAAACGCCCTCTTGGTCGACAGAGACGTTTTCATTTCGACGAATTCAGGGGTCTTTACGGTCTTGGACGACGAAAGTTGTGAGGGAGGAGACCTAGGGGCTGTAGGCTGGAACTTGTCTCCGAATGCTGAACGTAACAGCCTAACAAGAACCTTGTAGTCCGAGACAGCTGAAGCTACCGGCTGTTCTTCCTCTACGGAACTCCCTGGACTACTATGCTCCCCTTCCTCCCTAAGAGGAACTGAGAACGCCTATCAGGAGAGGGAGTACGTCCACCCTTAGGCTCAATCCTGAATAAAGACTTCCGTTGGTTGGAAGTATCCCCTACAGGTACGGAAGCAGCCGTACGTTGCTCTTTAGATGCACGGACATCTTCCGAAAGAGAAGCATCCTTAGAAGCCAAGTTAACTGTCTTAAACGAAGCTCCCCTTCGAAAGGAAGAGCGAGCTTCCTGAAGAGCAGCGCCAAAAGCGTCCTGCTTAGAAGAGCGAGCGTCCTGCTTTGCAGGCTCCAAAGCGTCCTGCTTCGCTCGAAAAGCGTCCTGCTTCACACGGCGAGCGTCCTGCGGAGCGTCCTCAAAAGCGTCCTGTCTATGACCAGAAGCGTCCTGCTTCGCACGCCGAGCGTCCTGCCGAGCGTCCTTAAAAGAGTCTTGAAGAGAGCTCAAAGCGTCCTGTCTAGAACGCCGAGCGTCCTGCCGAGCGTCCTCAACCGCTACTTGCCGAGAGCGCAAAGCGTCCTGCTTCGAACGCCGAGCGTCTTGACGAGCGTCCTCTCCTGAGAGAGTAAAAGATCTGCTAGGAGAGCGAGAACGTTGACGATCCGGAAGCGGAGAGAGAGACGAGCGAGCTGAGAGAGAATGAGGCCGCTTCGTCCTCTTGACCGGGCAGCCGAACGTTCCTTCTACGCCTAGACTTCGACTGCTGCTGGGCAAGTCCTCTGAGCCATCAGCGACGTAAGCTGGTCCTGAAGGGACACAAGGATATCCTTCGTAGGTGACGAAGGAGCAAAAGAAGGGGCAGGACTGAGACTGCGAGAAGGCGAGGGGCGAGGGGACGCCTCCTTCCTTCTAGCAGGTACAGCTATCTGCCTCTCAGGTGAACACGCCTGTGCGTGGAAACTAACGTCCTCATCGGTAGAACGCCTTCCTTCTCTTCTGAGGAGGAAAGGCGTTCATAAGCGTCCTCTGACGAAAGAGGAGACATAGGACGTGAAGCGTCCTCAAAGCGAAAAGTCCTTTTCAACGGACGCGAGTCTCTCCGAGCGCTCCACCCCTTGCGCGGGGAGGACGCTTCGGAGGACGAAAAGCAATCTTTCAGGATACGCGCTCGTGCGCGCTCCTTGGCAGCCTGGGATTTAGCAACAAGGCCTGCCGAAGGGACGCCAGATCGGTGGGGAGCCCCCGTAACCCCTCTTGCGGCTTTCGACATACCCACTCCCTGAGTCCTGGAGTCCGATTAGAGGTAGGCCTAGAGGCATTATGGGGCCGATCTGACGCCCCCTCCACAAAACACTAGGGCACTGACACAACTTTCACTGGGCCGGTTTCTAGGGCCAAAACTTTAGATTCGAGAGCACGAATAGACTCTAGAATCAGAGAAAGGGTGTTACCTTCTCCGACAACCAGCAACTGGGGCCCGGGATAGGACCCGAAGGCAACAAAACAGGATTAGGTTGAGGCAAAATCTACTGGGTTATTGGGAAGGGAGGAAAATGATTACTATCCTTACCTTTAGTAGAGCTGCCCCTTAGGAGGAAGACCTCCTGACTCTATCGCGCTCTAATTTACGCCGATAGGTCTCATACTCCTCCATTTATCATCATCCAAATCCTTACATTCATTGCACCGATCATCAGCACGCAAACATGCCCCCTGCAATCCATACAAACTGTGTGAGGATCAACTGAAGGTTTAAGAAGCCTCACCTTACATTCCTACCTCACACACACTCTGTAACTTCCCGAACTTGATCCAGACATACTGAATCTAGAAAAGCCAATCCAAAATCAAAAACCAATCCACTATTCCGCGTGCCAATCCAACAATCCAGAAGTCGATACCAAAAGTCAATCAGATAATATTAAGCGAGATAATGAAAAAATCCTAGACGGAGGGGTACTGTAAACAGATGTTTGCAGCACCGGCGACAGAAAAAATATGAATAGAAAATGGGAATGGTTCCTGATATCCGCCGCCCAGCGGCAGGGAATGGGTACTACCACCTGACCGCCCCACTACGTGTGCCCGCGAATTTTGTAAATTCTGTCGGACGTCAGAAATACAGTATATATATATCTGTCAGGTAAGTTTCATGAACAAAATGTAGATTTTCATAAGATTAAAAGGATGGTATAGTATATTTAACTGCATATTAGATATAAAATATAGACACATAACACATGCATTTTTCATAACAATAAAGATTATCAGTTCAGTTTTGCTGTAAATATGCTCTTCATTACTCATACAGTTATATGACAGAAGGTCTCTAAGGTTCTCACCAGATACAATAGTGTTACTAATATGGTCCCGCTGTTCTTGAGTACTCATATGACGGAGATATACCAGTAAAGTTCTTGCTGCAGCCAGTCTGCATGGTATTGGTCGCTGAGGGGCAACAGAACAGAATTTGCATTAAAAAAATCCCAGTGTCAAACTGTAACTACAGAAAAATGGAATTTTTAAGTTTATATTTAAGTTTTCCAAACACTAACACAGCACCACTTACAGCAGTTTGCATTCTCACGAACATAAGAGGGACAAGCTGGGTAAATATGAGGTCAGCAGGTAGACAAGGGGCCAAGGCAGCTGCTTGAGTTAGTGCCTCAGCGTGAACTCTCCATACACTCGTTATACTGACAGTCTCCTCACCCTGCTTGATTGCTCCCACCAACTCCACTAAGTCCTCTCTCTATTAGAGGAGGAAAAGTAACATTTTAGTGATCTCAAAATAAACCATGGAATAATTTACTACAAGCATGATACAAAAATATACAATACTGTATAGTACTTAGAAAGCAAGTCAGAACACAGTTAACAGATTCCCTTTCTATACTCCTGCTGCAGTATAATTTTAATATGAATATATACTGACAAAATCAATACTTATCATAAATACTCAATAATCTAAACATGATTTGGATCATGACTAATGTGGAGTTCTTGTGATCTATAACTGGTTCATTTTTGTGCAAACAAAATATTGTGTTCTTACCGAAGTTTGTGGAGTTACTGCATTATGTCTGTGCATTGTAGTAATGATATGTGGCAAGTTAGGCATCAGTGCAGACAAAATGTCCAAGTTTTCTGATCGCAGAAGCTGCAGTAACCCTTCTTTCAACATGCCAACTTCTGCTCCCACCAAAATACACAACTGAAAATAATAAAAACAGATGGTGTACCAATAGCTCGCAAATTTTCTCTCAAATTCTATGGAATAAACAGCAAATTGTGACATGGATAAAATATAAGAATCATCATTAAATTCTACAAAATGCAACTAAAGTGAAATTACCAACCTGGTGAAACGCAGCAGCGACAGTTGTCCTCACTTGCTGACTCGGGTCATTGATGAGGGATGAAACTGTTGTATGCAAACTTGATCGATAGTTGGTGGATCCTCCAGCAAATGCTACCATGCAGGGTAGATTATAAGCACATTGCTGCCTACATTCTGCTTCATATTCACCACTTCGCACCTCAGCAACTAAATCTGGCATCTAGGAAAAGGTGTGAGAGGGGATGCGATGTTACTTGTTAAGTCCTGTTACTTTACTTTCTCAAGTTTGTTATTTTTCAACTCCTAATCTTGTAATTTTCATCAGTTTATTTAAACAACCATTAAACTCATATAGGGTTATTTAAGAAAAATCAAAAGGAAACACACACAAACAATTTTTATAATTCTAAATGAGCAACTGAATGATTTATCCTCACAATTGATCTTGAAAAGATTGCAGAATCTGTCAAGACCTTTTAGTTTCAAAAGTCAGATTTACGATAAACTAATAATAACGATAGTGATGCAAATAAATTTACATACTGTAGAGCATTTATGTAGAGGTTGTGACTAAAGTTGTAACTTACAGGGCACTAAAAAGCCTTACCTATTAAAGCTTACAAATTAAATTCTATTTAATTAAGAAGCTACAGCATACTTCTGAAATCTCCTTCCCTGGAAATTGCTGATCATGCTCTTAAACTTTTACAAGAAGGGTTTTAATGAAGGTAATAACGACAAAGTTTGGCCTGATTAACTATGTAAGGTAAGTTTAAAGCAAATGAAACCATGCAGCCAAAACTTACAGGAAGCTCGGTTTTTTTAGAGTCTGGTAATCCGAGCTTTGCTAAAGTGCAGTAGAAATTCAAGAACCATGTCTTCTGTTCCTCGTTGAGTTCATCTGTAAAAATCAGAGATGCTAATGACAACAAACACATTCCTATGTTGCACACTATGAAGGTGAAGGTGTAAACTATAAAAACCTTTGATTACATGTCATGATTAAAAGTTGTAAAATGTACATATAAGACAATTTTTTATTACCAATGGGAAACAAAGGATTATTTTGCCATTACTTAGACTGAGATGTAATCACACAAACATTTTTTATTACCAGTGGGAAACTAAGGATTATTGTGACGTTACTTAGACTGAGATGTAATCACACAAACAAGAAATGATTCATCAAGGAAAAATTAAACTCACCATGAAGCCCATGACATATACGACCAAGCAGATGTGCAGCAACAGGCAATGATGCATCTTCCACTCGTAGAGCCCTTTCACAAACTTTGCGGACAAGAGGAACTAACGTCCCTACTCGGGTTTCTGTATCCATAAATTGCAAATTGTAGTTTTGTAAAAAATTTGAGTATGCTGTACAAAAAATTTCACCGTGAAGCAAGAATATGTAGTATTGCAGATATCCAAGACATCTATGTAAAAGGCATTTTAACAGCATTTCTAACTTTAAGACCAAAAAAATGACCATCAGTGTACAGCAAAGGATCAGTAGAGCTAGTAGCCCATACGTACCATCATCCAAGAGAGGGATCATCAACACAACGGTGTTGATCCCAGCAAGTCTAACATTGGTTTCCTCGTCTGAGCACAAATCCACGAGCTCGGGGAGTATGTGAGTCTTCGTGGCGTCCAAGCCAAGACCTCGCGCAACAGCAGCGAGCTGGCTGCACATGCTGCCACGGACTTCTCCGCAGACATCTTGACAGAGGCTTTGCACTACTCCTACAACTTCGGTTTTCAGTCTGGAGAGTTCAGAACAATGATGATTAAAGTGGCTCTAACTTTACTGATAACTGATTACAACTGTTTGCCTGGTACCTATTTATTTTTGCTAACGGATCTACTCCCAGCAAATCAAATACTGGTGAAATATTCAGTGCTTGAAGATCAATATAATCCTTGGAGATTGCAGTATATCATTCATACATAAACGCAAATGAATTATCATTAGGTAAACAGTAAAATATAGCAATAACCAACAGGGAAAATATATATTAATTTATAGTTGTATTACAACTAAAGTATGAAGTAACTGTAATTTCACACAAAATGCAACAGCAAGGGAAAATGTGTCTCAGTAACCTAAAGAGAAAGTTTCAAACTCACAAAAATGGCTCAAATTTAGTTGCAATTTTCCCGATGAGCTTGCAAGCTGCGAGGCGAGCAGACACCTGCTGTGACTGACCTTTGCTTACGGCTAAACTAAGAATCTGGAAGGAGGAGAACCTGATTATTAATATTATAAATATTATATATATATATATGATATATATATATCTATATATATATATTATATATATATATATATAATATATATATATATATAATATATGAATACATAAATATAAGGTAGATCTTATAGTTACACCAATTCTTTTAGGCCTATTTTTGGCCGATTTTTAATAAGTATCAACAGACTTAAGGATATGGGGTTGAATGTGGTCATCATTTCAAATAATACCATTAGAAAAAAGTTCAATACTAAATTTCCTGATAACGAAGAACGCAATATAGAAAGTATTACCTCGTCTTTGATGACTTCCTTAGGCAGCAAATCTATGACATCCAACAAGGTCTCGAGCCACGCGTTGGCCACCACTGCAAAGAGAACACCGTAAGTCTAACACAGAGGAACCTTTGATTGACTGTATTTTTTTTTGTTTTTTTAAATAAAACACTGATAAGTCAAAGTGACGAAAGGAAGATGTGGTTTATCATCATAGGCCCACACTCTACCTGGATCCTTGCTGTCGATAGACGTCAGGATAGACTTGAGGAAGGTGTGCGTGAAATTGGTGTGGGGCACCAGCTCCCCCTGCAGGAGGGTGAGGGCCTCCTGGGGGGCGCTGTGAGGCGAAGGGGACGTAGCATCTTGGACGGGGGCATCCACTCCTGCTTCGCCCTCCACACTCGATATACCGCTGCTGTTGCTGCTTACGCTGCCACCGCCGCCGCCGCCACTCCCGCCGCTCGTCAGAAGGGCCAGGCCGCTCTGCACCCTGGAAAGGAAGAACGCAGTGATTAAACAGTGAGCCACAATCCTCTCTCTCTCTCTCTCTCCTCTCTCTCTCTCTCTCTCTCTCTCTCTCTCTCTCTCTCTCTCTCTCTCTCCATAAGCATTAAGCCGAACGGGGAGACAGCTGTTTAATATATTGTTAATAACCTCGAGCTCTCTAGTGAGAAACTTAATCTTAATAAAGAAGTCTCTCTCTCTCTCTCTCTCTCTCTCTCTCTCTCTCTCTCTCTCTCTCTCTCTCTCTCGTCATAAGCATTAGGCCGAACGGGAAACAGCTGATTCATATACTAATGTTATAGCACCGAGCGGTTGACTTGCCCGAGGAAATTCACACACACACACACACACACACACACACACACACACACACACACACACACACACACACACATATATATATATATATATATATATATATATATATATATATATATATATATATGAAATTCCTCACTTATAGTAGTGCTCGGGTAAGTAACCGCTCGGGGTTATAACATTAGTATATGAATCATGTTTCCCGTTCGGCCTAATGCTTATGACGGGAGAGAGAGAGAGAGAGAGAGGAGAGAGAGAGAGAGAGAGAGAGAGAATAAAAAAATTAATCATATATCTGTCGCCCTCTCCAAATGTACAGCATAAATCTCTGCCACAGCCTAATCTCATTTCCCTCCAGGTTTAAAGGTGACCATGTGTGCCACGTTTCGCATCAGCGTAAACGTGATAAACACACGAAAAAAAAAAAAAAAACGAACATCAGCGTGCGTGCGTGTGTGACAAGCATTCCTGACTATTATTCCTTCACATTTTGAATTTTATGAAAGTTTTGTTCCAAGAACTACGTCATCAAGCACTAGGGATATTTGTCCTGTAGTACCAGTTGACAGAGAGTAGGCCTAAGGTTCAACTTATCACAACTGCGCCACCTATTCATTTGTGGGATGTTCGAAGGCTTCATTTCAAAGACTTCAAGTTAAAATATACACGATTTATCACAGAAACTAAATTGTTAACATATAGTTAAAGTCGCAGGTGTATAGTGGAAAATACAACACCACGGTGTAGAATTCTTAATCAGACCAAGTGTTCAATGAGACTTATCGCGCACAGGTGACGGGTCCAGAAGTGTCAAAACAGGTGTTCAAGGGAAACTCACACCTGTGTGACCTCGATTCCCTGTCCCGCGTCACATTTCACTTCTGTTTGTTGTGAATTTTGTATCCGGTTCATGCGGGGACATTTTCATTAAAAGCTTCTGACCTACCATAGCAGTGTGTGTCATGCCCTTGGGAGTCAGTCAACTGTAGTGAGGCCCGGTGAGGGTATACAGATGGGGACTAGCAACAGCATTGGAAAGGTAATGCTGAGAATCAGGGGAGGTTGCACATTCCAGAGTCACCCCCCAACCCCCAACCCCAACTCAAAGGGGAAACAGCCTACAGGTACAGCCAAAAAAACCATACAAACAAGATACAAACAAGTACACAGACAAACACCCATATAGCGAGACCTAGAACCACAGAGAGGGGACAGGAGATGATATATAAGAGAGATATCCAGCAACAAGCGACAATGTGAGCAAGAAAGGAGATCGAGAGGGAAAAGAGAGAGAGAGAGGGAGATGGCGGGCGGGCGGGTGGGTGGGTGGTTGGTTTGGTTTGATGGTTGGAGGGTCAGAATTCTGGTCGTGGGAGGGAAGAGAAAGAGGGGGAAGGGGCGGGGGTAGGGGAGTATGAGGGGAGAGGAGGAGGATCCTGGATGATCGACTGAATAAGAGTCTCTCTCTCTCTCTCTCTCTCTCTCTCTCTCTCCGGAAGAGTTGCCAAGGGGTACAATAATTCCGAATTCTTTCCACTAAATCCGCCGTGCAGGCCGCCAGGCTGTTTTCCAAAGAGCTTCAAGGCCCGATGTGGACACAGCTCCGGCGGGAAATGTCACGAGTGACCTGCCAGCACTGCTGACGGGGAGAGCGTTGACCAATCGCGCTAAAAACAGACATTCTCCAACAAATAAAAGAGAGAGAGAGAGAGAGAGAGAGAGAGAGAGAGAGAGAGAGAGAGAGAGAGGCATTCCGCCATCAGAACAAGCAGACTTTGCATTACCGCTTGCAAGACAGATGTAGAAGTACAACAATTTCGACTGGGAATTTAGACCATGACAACACCTGGAGGTAACTGATCGCACTTCCTCAGGTGTAGGATCAACCTTTGGGGCAGGCAGGCAGGCAGGCAGCAGTAGCAACGAGAGAGAGAGAGAGAGAGAGAGAGAGAGAGAGAGAGAGAGAGAGAGAGAGAGAGAGATTTCTCCCAAATACTGCAACTGGAGG
The DNA here is from genome assembly GCF_015104395.2 of Macrobrachium nipponense. NCBI lineage: Eukaryota > Metazoa > Arthropoda > Malacostraca > Decapoda > Palaemonidae > Macrobrachium > Macrobrachium nipponense. Next base: position 104,104,531 of record NC_087204.1, read on the forward strand.
AATGAGACGCGAAAGAAATTATCATACACAATCGCCCTAAAAACATCGTACCTGTCAGCTAAAATTAGCTTCTACTATCTCGCTATCTCCCTTCCCTCTCTGTGCGTGCGTGCGGTACGTGCGCGCGCACGTCTCCGTTAAGTCATTTGATCCTTGTCTCACCTTCATCAATTTCACTATAATCCCCTTCTCTGTTACTCCTTTCCCTTCACGGCTACACAAGACATCTGACATCGACAATTTTTTTTTTTCCTGGGACACGCACGCATTTACGAAAACACGTCGCGAGCACGCCGGCGACATTATGGCTGCCTGCTTGCTTTTGCCATTGCTCGGCACGTAAACAGGTCCTTGTGGCGGGCTCAATACCGTGCTAACCTGGAGAGAGAGAGAGAGAGAGAGAGAGAGAGAGAGAGAGAGAGAGAGAGCACTAAGGGCATGCCTTAGGGCTACGTTTCGTGCCGGCATAAGCCTGTTTGGTCTAAACCAGCCGACAACCATCGTGTTTTTATGGAATTGAATTTATTTAAGTCGTGAGACTACTCCACACGTCTTGAGAGAGAGAGAGAGAGAGAGAGAGAGAGAGAGAGAGAGAGAGAGTTAAGATTAGATAAAAAAAGGACAAAAAGAATCACGCCCGCTTTTGTTTACGTCAAGTTCCATTTTCCCTCTCTTATCGTCGTCTTCTTTAAACAACTAGTACTACTCAACCTGTAGCGTCTCTTGTCTTATCTCTCGAGCACTTGGAGGGTGACTGATTGACTTTATTAATTCTGGCGTCCAAATAGTGAAGGCCATTGTAGGGCTGCCATGTGAGCTAGTTAATAAATTTCCTCAGTGAAGCAGAGGAATAGGGGAAACTATATTGCAGAACAGACATAGGCCTAAGTGAGTAAGGAAACTAGCCGAACAACAATTATACTAATAATCATTATTCATATACATATGTGATATAAAGACTAAAGTCAATATATATTACTGAGCACATTTATTTAAGCTCTCTTGTGAACAATAGCAATGCCAAGTCACTTGACAGCAATGCGCCTTTTAAGTAGGTCTAAGCTATTTATGTAAGTGACCACGAGTCCTCTTAAGCGTAGAGCACTTATTCCTTTTAACATTACTGCATCTTCGTCTTCTTCATACCTGTCCAGAGAGAGAGAGAGAGAGAGAGAGAGAGAGAGAGAGAGAGAGAGAGAGAGAGAATAAAACCTCGAGTACTTTATCGTCACTCAAATTCGGCCGTAAAATCGGTCTGATAAAACTCGCCGTGGTTAAGACGTGACCAGCAGTCCGTGCTTCCGTTCTATGGAGCGCGCATGCGCGCTCTAGTAACCACGACCAGTGGCATGAAGTAAAGCTCTCCCTTTACACATTCAGTCAATTCCTCCGTCACCAATGTTTTGCATAATTATTACGAGTAATACTAATAAAAAAAAAAAAAAATTGCAAATAACGTGCTCTTGGTTTGTGTTCGGAAGTGAAAGTAATCCGTATGCATTGGTGTAATGTCAATGACATGTGACGGTATTTGCGAAGTCGTTACGTAACTTTGAGCCGTGAGGTTAAAGGGTTTATGTGTAAGAACATAAAATATGCAGTTTAAAAATGAGACTACATATTGGTGAGACTGCCTCACTCGTGATTTGCAGAGTAACACACAAACACACAAATACGCACGCACATACATACACGCATGTGCACTCGCCCGTCTAATCGCACGTTTGATTACCGGATGCACATTATGTGCACAAACAGAGCTATACTCCAGCTTGGCAGTGCGCATGATAAGTCTAAAAATGTACGCAGCATTAAACCCACATTCTTTTCCTCTTTTCAATAGAAATCGTCGGGGAAAAACGGTAACATAATGATACGAGAAACAGCCACCAGGAGTTCCTCGTGGGAAAAGAGGAAGAAGAAATTTAATAGACAAGACCTTTACGGGAAAGAGACCCAACATTATCACGAACAGTATGGCGGAGAATAACTTATTTTAGACAGTCTTAATTCTTAGAAGGATGTTGCCAGTATGCTGGCGCATGCGTACAGGCATAATGAGGAAAATAACTATGGTATTTTCAAGTTTATGTCAAATTAATTGGTTTATTCATCTTCAAATGGCGTTGCACCAACCAAGGTCATTAACGCAGTATCAAGCTTTGTATTCTGATCTGACAGGGCATTCAGCCGTTCATGTTAAATGAGAGAGAGAGAGAGAGAGAGAGAGAGAGAGAGAGAGAGAGAGAGAGAGAGAGCAGATAGGGGCATCGGTTTGGGAGTTTCGATGCTTGAGACGAAGACATAGTACCATCAAACAAAAGGTAGGCAGCCCAGGGTCACATCGGGGTACTACAGACATACCCGCAGGCTGTCCTTGTTCCTAAGGCGTACTACTTCTCTCTCTCTCTCTCTCTCTCTCTCTCTCTCTCTCTCTCTCTCTCTCTCTGCAAAACATCCTCCGAGCAATGAAAGTACAGAGCTTCCGAGCACTGGTTCACGAAGGCAAATGAAATATTTTTTCCAACAGCTGTCGAACTTTCATGATGACTTTCCTGGATCTTAAAACGTTTGTTTCAAATATTCAGCAACATCCGTAAAAGGAAGGTGGGAGGAGGGGAGGGGAGGGAAGGGGGCTGAGGGGCTTTTCCTAACCGGATATTGACCCGGCTACCGGATATCGACCTCTTCTCCAATTCCTGCTTCCTTGAAGTATAAAACGGAACTGGTCTGGTTGACGTACTAATAATTTGGTGGTCAGTTTTACATATGCAGATAATTAGGCCTATGTTGACGGAACTCGGTCGGTTTTCGTGTTCGGTGACGTCACGGCATAGCGACTGTCGATATGATGTAATAAGCTACACGCATGCATACATTACGGCTTACGTTCATGGAACTTGATCGGTTTTCGTGTTCGGTGACGTCACAACACAGCGATTATTATCAATATTACACAGCTCGGCTTTTGGTAGTTAGTGATTTGCACTCAGATATCTTCGTAGTAGGCCTACGTTAGGCTTTCCTTTCTCATCGCTTCCTACTGACCTGAATAACGGATGTGAAAGCACGGCTCAGCATGAATAACTGAATAAGAGAATTACATTAACACGACATCCAGGTGTCAAGGCTGATCTGATTACGCCAACAGTGCTAGAATTAAGCTGAACTAGAGTTAAGGTAAAACCGAAGTTTAAAAAAGTAAGTCTAGTGCCAAAAAACATTTATATACGAGCGTGGCAATGACACTGAGAGCGCCAGGGCGCTTAAATAATGGACAAAATTCAGTTGTAACAGGGACAACCGTTGTCCTTCTATGCAGAGGGTAAAGGTGATGGATGGAAACGCACCAGCACCACACCAAGGGGAACAGATCCTGGAGTTTTTACCAACACTACACCTGGGGACAGGTGAGTGGCAAAACCCACCGGCGATAAGAAAGACTTAATAAATGACAGGTGAATGAATTAAGGGAATTTAGAGTTCATTTCGTGGGAAATGTTAATAAACATACTGCAGTCGTTGGATGTATTATGGCAGGAACACATCACACAGATATACATAAAGCCACCCACGTAACATTCAGAATTTTTACAATGACACACGACATATATCATTTATAAATATATATATATATATATATATATATAATATAATATATATATATATATGATATATATATATTAAATTGCTCAATAATGCAAGAACAACTTCTCTCTCATGGTAACGCATAATTTGACCCAAAGACGCTGAGGTAACCAAACCACACGTTCGCAAATGATTAAAGACAGAGAGAGAGAGAGAGAGAGAGAGAGAGAGAGAGAGAGAGAGAGAGAGAGAAGTCTATTTAGAGTTGCATTAGTCTTGTGATTTCTTTTTTTCTTTTTGGTGTTCAGACTCAAACGCCATTGATTACATGGCTTGCTGATCCGGCTCTGTGATTTTTGTTCGTTAAGACTGAGGCTGCAAAGCCAGATGAATCGTCTGCGTGCTTAATTATCTTATTTTCTTGACCAAGAACTATGTTATAATTAGTTTGACGAACAACAATGAATATCACAGAGCGTCACCCGGATAACAACAGACACGACTGGTCTAGTTTCGTACAATCACTAGACAAGATATGCCTAGTTTTGCTGATAATCAGACACGACAGGCCTACTTTTGCTGATACACCAAACAAGATAGGTCTAGTTTTCCTGATCCACCAGACACGATAGGCCTAGTTTCTTTAAACCATCAAACAAGATAGGTCTAATTTTATTAGAACACTAGACAAGATAGACCTAGTTTCGTTGAACCACCAGAAACGATAGGCCTAGCTTCTTTAAAACACCAGACAAGATAGGCCTAGTTTCTTTAAAAGACCAAATATAGACCTAGTTTCTTTAAACCACCAAATATAAGCCTAGTTTCATTAAAACACCAACTATAGGCTTAGTTCCGCTAAAACACAAGAACAAAATAGGCTCAGTTTAGCTGAAAGATGCAAATCTAGTACATCCTACGCACCATTACGAAAAGGTCAAGCCATTCAAAAAACAGGACATACTGTGACCTTCACCTCCATTTATTTCCCAGCGGCTCACCAATACTGACCGCCAGCAACGTAGGTCAAGTTCGAAAGGTTATTATAAAACCACGCGTAGGACGAGCGTATTGACCTGGGATGACCTCAGATTTGCAAATTGCTTCAGAGAAAGTCTAACCACACTCGCTCGCTTCTGCTCCTCGCTAGACCTATCCTTCCAATGGCTTTTTTATGACTCTCTCCTGGATTACGTCAAAGGAGGAGGTCCGTGTCACGAGGTCACACGCGGTCGAAAGTCAGAGGTCGACGAGTCGCAGCTGCATCTTTAAAATGCGGAGGCAATGAAGGACACAGGATGAGCTGTTAGGTCGACGTGGGCTGGAGACCCAGGGAGAGGTGGGGGTAGGGGGCGAGGGAGGGAGGGGTAATCTTTAAAGACCGCTGAAGGTCAAACACCCTCTCCATTTAAATGACAGGTCAAAGGTCACACTTTAGGTCAGAAGCCACCCAGGGTGGGTTAGATAACCTTGACAGAGAAACATACCTGTCCGTGCGAGAGGGTGAGATAGAGGAGAGAGAGAGAGAGAGAGAGAGAGAGAGAGTACTCTCTCTCTCTCTCTCTCTCTCTCTCTCTCTCTCTCTCTCTCTCTCTATATATATATATATATATATATATATATATATATATATATATATTATATATATATATATATATATGCACCCTGTAGCCATGAATCATAATCAAATAAATAACCAACCAAGTATAAAATCCAAATAAAGGAAAGAAACAAATAAGAGAGAAATCAAGAATATCAGGTAAAAGAGAAAAGCAAACCACCAATGAGATATGCAGAGGTGTCAGCAAAAAATTTCAAAGCATCAGCTCCGAAATTCTACTCAAGAGATATAACTGATTTATTATGCAAGAGGATATTGCAGAAACGGAGAAAATTGCAGATTCAGACACAAATGAATAATTATGATGAAGGAAGATCAAATATTATGGAAAAGTTGGATTTTTTTAATGTCAGAATTTCTGGAAATGAAAAAAAGAACAACATACCAGAACAGGAAAGAGACATGGGAAAATCCTTATTACTACCAATATTAATGAAGGAGAAAACACGCAAACCATCATAGTGATGAATGCGCAGAGGGTTTAGTTACGAGTAACTCAAAACAAGAAAAATAGAGTACTTAGAAGAACTAACCCCAAAATGAAAAGAAAATAGATATAATGAATATAAGTGAAACCTGGTATTCCCAAGAGACTGGGAATGATGATCAATAAAAGGGTTCCAAACTTATAGATCAGATAGAAAAAATAGGAATCAAGGGGGAACCGCAATATATGGGAAAGAAAAAAACAAGGAAAAAAATATATATGAGAAATATAGTAACTCAGAATGTGAACTAATAGCGGTAGAATTTGAATCTGAAAAATTGATGAACATAGTAATATATAGAACCTCCTAATACTAAAGAGTTTGACTTAATAATTGAAAAATTGGATGATATATGTAGAAATCACAAGGACTGGACTATTCTCCTATCTGGTGACTTCAACTTTCTTTCGTAGAAATGGAAAGAACGAATAGGAGACTGTGGTTGTACTTATATATATAAAAAAGAGAGTAATAGTAGTGCAGAAGATAAGAGGCAATTTGAAAAGCTATTAGATATGGCTACTAGAATACAACATTCAACAAATAAATCACCTGCCAACAAGAAAGGAAAATACTTTAGACCTAGTATTTGTGAACGAGATGAATTATGTTAAAGAAATAATAGTTTATAATGCGAGTATTTCAGATCATAATGTCATAGAATTAACAGTTCATTCCAAAGCAAGTGAAAATGAGATAAGCAAGAAATGAAAAAGTGGGAAGGATATGGAAAATACAACTTCTACAGTAAAAATATAAATGGTCAGAAATTAATGAAGAATTAAACAAAAGATTGGATAACATTTTCGTAAGTGATGACATAAGGGTAAATACGGAGATATTATATAAAATATTGGAGAAAATAGTGGATAAATATATACCGAAGAAAGAAAAGTAAACATCTATTCATGCATACCAAGAGACAGAAGGATCTTGTTCCAGAAAATCAGAAAGTGGAAAAAAGGTCTTGCAAAAGAAAAAAATGCATGGAAAGTTATAGAAACTAAAAAGTAAGATAGAAAATGCAGACCAAAAGATTATACAATCAAAAGAAAATGAAAAACGGGACTTGGAAGAAAAAACCTATTAAATATCAAGCAAAACCCCAAACTATTATACTCATATGCGAAGAAGATGAATAAAAGAAGAATAGAATAGGAGGCCTCTGAGAATTGAAGGGAGATTAACGAATGAAAAAAAGGAAATTTGCAACATACTGGCAGAACGATATAAGAGAGAATTCACCCCTAGAATAGATAATGAAGATAATGATATAGAAGTAAGGGACGAAAATAGTGAATATTTTAGCTGACATAGAAATTAATGAAGCTGATATTGTGCAGGCAATTAATGAAATTAAAAAATGGATCTGCTGCAGGGCCGGATGGAGTCCCTGCTATTTTGTTAAAGAAAAAGTAGTTCATTCTATCGCAAAGCCACTTGCAATATTATTAAGACAAAGTGTAGATACAGGCAAGATTTATGATGACACAAATTAGCATATATCACCCCTACTTTCAAAAGTGGATCAAGACTAGAGCAAGTAATTATAGGCCTGTGAGTCTAACATCACATATTATGAAAGTGTATGAAAGGGTAATGAAGAAAAATATTATGAAACATTAATAAAAAATAATTTGTTTATATAGGACAACACGGTTTCGTACCCGGAAAAAGTACACAAACCCAACTGTTAGTCCACCGTGAGAACATATTCAAAAATATGAAAAGCGGAAATAAAACAGATGTGGTTTATCTAGACTTTGCAAAGCTTTTGACAAAGTAGACCATAATATATTAGCAAAGAAAATTAGAAAACACAATATCGTAGATAAAGTAGGAAGATGGTTAAAAGAATTTTTACACAACAGAAACAGATAGTTATTGCAAACGATGAGAAATCGGATGAAACCAAGGTAATATCCGGTGTGCCACAAGGTACGTGCTAGCTGCAATATTGTTTGTTATTATGATTGAAGACATAGACAGTAATGTTAAGGATTCGGTAGTGAGTAGTTTCGCTGATACACCAAGAATAAGTAGAGAAATTACTTGTGATGAAGATAGGAACGCTCTACAAAGAGACCTTAACAAAGTATATGATTGGGGCAGAGGTAAATAGGATGGTATTTAACTCTGATAAATTTGAATCAATAAATTATGGAGACAGAGAAGGAAAGCTATATGCATATAGGGGACCTAATAATGAGACAATCACAAATAAGGAAGCAGTTAAAGACCTTGGTGTGATGATGAATAGGAACATGTTATGCAATGATCAAAATATGCCATTCTGTTGGCAAAATGTAAAGCAAAATGGAATGTTGTTACGGCACTTCAAACAAGAAAAGCTGAACACATGATTATGCTTTATAAAACATATGTTCGTAGTCCACTTGAATATTGCAATATGATATGGTACCCACACTATCAAAAGGATATTGCACAAATAGAGAGTGTACAAAGGTCCTTTACAGCTAGAATAGAAGAAGTTAAGGACCTAGACTACTGGGAAAGACTACAATCCTTAAAATTATATGGTCTAGAAAGGAGAAGAGAACGCTACATGATAATTCAGGCATGGAACAGATAGAAGGAATAACAGAAAATATCATGGAACTAAAAATATCAGAAAGAGCAAGCAGAGGTAGATTAATAGTGCCAAAACTATACCAGGTAAAAATAAGGAAAGCACACAGAACATTAATCCACTACGCACCAGCATCGATAATGCAGCGTCTATTCAATGCGTTGCCAGCTCATCTGAGGAATATATCAGGAGTGAGCGTAGATGTGTTTAAGAATAAGCTCGACAAATATCTAAACTGCATCCCAGACCATCCAAGATTGGAAGATGCAAAATATACCGGAAGATGTACTAGCAACTCTCTGGTAGACATTAGAGGCGCCTCACACTGAGGGACCTGGGGCAACCCGAACGAACTGTAGGTCTGTAAGGTAAGGTAAGGTACTCTCTCTCTGTGGAAGCTTTTAGCATAGGGGTTCAATATCACTGGAGATGGAGATCAGTTCCCTACAGTTACGAGAGAGAGAGAGAGAGAGAGAGAGAGAGAGAGAGAGAATGGGGCTCCCTATTCTCTCTTTCCAAAAGCCTTTTTAGCATCATTGACGAGAGGTTGCCCAACTCATCCATTCAACCGCAACTGCCCCAGAGTCATCCGCGTTATTACTTCATCCGCGTGGCTCAATCATCCGCTTTTCGCTTCCTTTGCGTCGCTGGTTGGTTTTGGGCTCCCGGTAACCAGTTTTTTTTTTCCTCCCGGTTGCCATTTTTTTTGCGGGGGGGGGGGGGTGCCCTGGTTTCCAGTAAAAATTTTTTTTTTTATTCCAGTAATCATTTTTTATTCATTTTTGCCACCCCGGTAACCACTTTTTGGCTCCCAGTGACTTCTTTCCTTTAAATTTTAATGTTTTAATTTTTTTTTTTTTTTGCTACTGGTTAACATTTTTATTTTACTTTTTTTTGGGCCCCGGAACTTTTTTTCTTTCCCCGGTAATACTTATTTTACTTTTTTGCTCCCAGTAACCAATTTATTTAATTTTTTTTAGGGAAGGTATAGGGCTGAGGGGTCGGGGAACCTCCCGATAACTTTTGTTAGCTACCAGTAACCAATTTTCAGGCTTCTCTTTTGGACTCTCAGAAACCAATTTTATGACTCCCTGTAATAATTTTTTTTGGGGGGAGGGGGGGGGGCGCTTCCAGTAACTCTTGTTGGGTCCCAATAGCCAATTTTTCCAATGTTGGCTCCAGGGAGCCAATTTCGGCTCCTGGTAACCAAATAATTGGCTCCCAGTAACGAACGTCACCTGCAGAGGCAGTCTTGAAAGGAACAAGCATATCGAGACAAGACCAAACGAGAGAGAGAGAGAGAGAGAGAGAGAGAGAGAGAGAGAGAGAGAGAGAGAGATTTCATCCCAGCTGGGATGAGAATCATCCAGTAGACACCAGTTTTTCGTTTGGTTGTCTAGTCAAGGCCTTCCGATTTTGTAAAAGGATCTCTCTCTCTCTCTCTCTCTCTCTCTCTCTCTCTCTCTCTCTCTCTCATCAGTAACATTCAAGTCAATGTTTAAGTCAAACACAGACGTACTAGATTCTCTCAATCAAAGAAATGAGAGAGAGAGAGAGAGAGAGAGAGAGAGAGAGAGAGAGAGAGAGCCAGGAAAGCAGCCGTAAACGTCACATCTAGGACGAATAAAACCCGTCGGCAAGCTGACACACGAAGAAGATATGGAACAAAAACATCCGGACAGTATTTGAAGAGTTACAGAAACAACAGAAGGTCAACAGCGAAGGGGCGGAAAGGAAAGAAAAAAACAGATAAAAGGAACAAATAAAATAAGTTACGTGTTACTGTTACGTATTCGGTCGGGATGACGAATGAATGTCAGGGAGGAGTTACTCTGTCATTCGCGTCCACAAAAAGAAGGAAGGAACTCAGTAATTATATCGTAATGATAGGTCGAGACAAGACAAATATATCAGCAAGCGAGAGAAAGGATATATTTTTTTAAAGAGAATATTATATTTGTCACAATAGCTGTGTCCATGAGGAGAAACTTATTATGTCTTGGGAGACTTTATAACACTAGCAACGTCATCCCGTGGGAATTAGGCATTAGTAAAAATAATCTTATCATCATTATCACTTAAACCAGAGCGTTTTAATGGACCTTTTATACTTGAGACGTATCCTGTTTTAACAGAAAAATTTATTTACACACACATATATATAGAAATATGTAATATATATATAATATATATATAATATATATATATACATATATATACTATATATATATATCCATATATATATATGATATCTATATATATATATATATATATATATATAGTATATATATATATATATAATATATATATATATATATATATATATATATATATTCAACTTAATTTTAACCGGCGTCAGAACTAAACGTTGCAAATTGAGCATGTACACAAAGATTTAAATAAAACATAACCATTTATTCATGTTGAAAGAACACCTGACAGGAAATCATTAATTTTTTTTCTCTTAAATTGGTGTATGTGTGTGTGTGTTTTTTTTTTTTTTTTTTTTTTTTTCTCAACAGATTTATAACCGTGGTCAGATACCCTTGCGAGAAGACAGATAAAACATATAAAAACATCCAGCAGGTAAAGATGTTTAGAGGATATATATATATATATATATATATACTATATATATATATAGATATATATAATACAGAAAAAGTTGTTAAGTAAATCTTAGTTTAACCAGACCCCTGAGCTGATTATAACAGCTCTCCTAGGGCTGGCCCGAAGGATTAGATTTTGATTTACGCGGCAGAGGAATCAACTGGCTACATAGCAACGGGACCTACAGCTTATTGTGGGATCCGAACCGCATTACATCGAGAAATGAATATCTAATCGCCACATTGGGCGGCATCTGGGAGCGAACTCGGGCTACCAGAATGAGGGACTCTCTCTCTCTCTCTCTCTCTCTCTCTCTCACACACACACACAGAATCTAGCAAGCTGATAAACAAACATGTAAAATAAATTTATATGTTTTATATAGACTAAAACAACCAAAGCCGTTACTTCATGAACAAAACAGAAGACACGCGGGCGAGCGCAACCTCACGCATGGTAGGTACTACCAGCATCTGCAGGAGCATCTGGGTTCTGTCTCTTGCTCTAGAGAGAGAGAGAGAGAGAGAGAGAGAGAATCCTCTAAACTGAATGGCTACTCGTAGACGTATTTATGAATGCTGCTTATGACTATCATTTCTCTCCCCCCCCACTCTCTCTCTCTCTCTCTCCTCTCTCTCTCTCTCTCTCAAAACATCCAGCTGCAGCCCACAACAGTTGACTAACCACCACGGTCGCTTACTCACTAACAAGGGATTGAACAAAGATCCATATGTCTAAGAGCCAAGGATGCTTTCATACCGCCACCAAGACCAGAAAAATATAGGAGAGAGAGAGAGAGAGAGAGAGAGAGAGAGAGAGAGAGAGAGAGAGAGAATGGGAATCCCATCAAAGCCATCATATGGGCGGAGTTTTGCGTAGAAGGGGAAAGATATATAAAGAGAGAACTTTTTTATTTCTTCTTTTTTCCTTTATCCACACTTCCCCTCAGATCTGTCTTGGAGTCGAGACAGATTCCTCGTCTCCCCTTCTTCCCCTCGAATGTATATAAACGCCACGAAAGAAAATAAATAAAAATGAAACATAAACGCATCGTTGGATTTCACGTAGCAGACGACAGTATCTCATTCCTAGTAAGCTAAAATTTCACAAACTTTCAAAATGTTCTATTTTATTAATCCTAATATGTTCTAAGTCATTATGGATCTTAAAGGCTTCTTTCATCTCTCTGTCACTTCAAGATTCTTTTGTATTACATAAAACATGGCGACAGCCTCGATAAACAAAGTTATTTACAAAGCTTCTATTTATCACGCCAGAGAATTATTAACGTAATACCGTACCGATTATGCTCTACGAAAGTAACCCTGGCTACACAATGACTACAAAAGCAAGCTGAAAGAAAGGCAAACAAAAATACTAAAATATAAACAAACACACATCCTTCTTTTGCAATTACGACAAAACAACTCAACACATGACGGTTATTAAAAGAAATAAAAGAAGAAAAACAGAATGCGTCACCCTCTCCGCACTGGGAACTGCGCCTGCGCGGATAGCAGGGCAAATGGTTTATATACTCCATTAACGAATGGCTTAGGTGATGAGGCAAACTCTGCTAATTTATTTTGTTAATGAGTCTGGCGTCGCATCTGCTGAATCATTGGTGCCCGGTGTATAATAATAAAGTCGACTGTATTTTAGTGAGGAGAAACGCCAAATCATTTAGCACAACAATGGACATTGTATCAATAAGTAGTCTCATAATTACCATATCGCAGGTCTAATTATGGTCCACATAACTATTAAAGTGAATGACAATAGATAATAACAATTGGAATAATACTGATATTAAAAATTAATATTCAGTTCCATTCTGGTAACGTATAAACGGGGGTGGTACTAATGGTGTACAGCAGAGTGAAAAAAAAACAAAACAAAACTGAATGCATATGAAAACTACAAAGACGAACACATCAAAAAGGACGATATGCAGAGAGAGAGAGAGAGAGAGAGAGAGAGAGAGAGAGAGAGAGAGAGAGAGAATGCCCTAATTACCTAATGGAACAAACCACAAAACAAGGAGGAAACTCGATACAAGACGAACACCACAAAAGCTCGGAGTGCTGCTTGCGTGTGCGCTCACACACACACACACACACACACACACACACACACACACACACAGAACATGTTAGGTGTAGACAGCACTGTGATTAATGAAACATTTCTAGAGTACGAATTGAACTCGACCGTATAAACTGCCAACACAGCTCAGGCAAAGACGAGATCTTATGTTTGTTGTGACAAGACTTGACCGAGTTAGGGCAAGAAATGTACAAACTGGGGCATAACATGGATTGGGCAAGAATAGCACTGACTGAAAAACTCTTGAAAAAAAAAACAATAGTGACTGTAGGACTACTTTCTGTGAGCTAGCTGGAACCAGCTGGTCTGAGTACAGGAACAATGACAAAACTATACGGTAGACCACATTACGGCACGCTAGCTAGATTATGGGGTCTGGTTGAGGGCCTATAAATGATAATGAACAGTGAGGCAAGCCCCAAAGCAACAATGGCAAGGTCTTCGCGCCCTTCAATACGTCATGGGGATTGAGGGGAGTCCTTGAGGCTTGTCAAGAGAGCTACGGAGGTGGATGTTAGACCTATAAACCAATGGCGAGATCTTACCGTGGTTGGGACACAAAGATTTCGGGAAAATCCGATTAGTTCCGGTAAATATTTCCAGATCTTCGATCGAATAACGAAAATGAGGATAAAAAGATCTAACATTACTGGTGAGTCGACTAGATGATCGGAACTCGTACTAGCTCCATGGAGTTTGGATTAAGTCTAAGATATACAAGTCAAAATATATGGACCTCCAGCCAAACTATGGCTGCTGGTAGGTCTATATCGTCTTCAACCACAACATATGACTCAGGGCAAGATCTGCACAGATAAGGCCATGATGTTATGGGTACTGGGGTAACAGAATTAGCTTCCTTGCCCCTCGTTTATGGGCAAATACCTTCCAAGGTAACTCGCTGAACATCTCATTTTCTGGATAATAATGATATTTGTGGCGATGACAGTGTGTATATGAACAGAGCCTTCGCGTTGCATAATTATGATATGACGAATAACCTAGCGTCACTAAAGAAGGGAATACCAACGCAAAAAGAAAAATCTCTCTCTCTCTCTCTCTCTCTCTCTCTCTCTCTCTCCAATTGGCGCACCGCACCCATGCGAAGAACGCTTAATTCGGAATGGCTCGGTGTCGTGTTCTTTGTTGTCATTTAATGTTCTAGTTCCGTCGCTGATATTAGTATCACCATCTTCACCATCATTAATCCTCTCACTATCATCATCTGCATCGTTTCTCTTTCATTATATTCACAATTTTCATCATATTTTATCGCTTGCATTCAAACTTCCCCCGACCACAGGCCATGATGACATTAACCACAAAGCATCTGTCGCGGTGAGGTACGCTTCCTTAGCTACAATTAAACTCTCTCTCTCTCTCTCTCTCTCTCTCTCTCTCTCTCTCTCTCTCTCTGTCTTCGTCAACAAAACGTCAAAATTAAGCTGAAGACATGACACCTTCGCTAAGATAGCTATATGGACGTCATAATCTAGTACGTTAAAAGTTTCTCTCTCTCTCTCTCTCTCTCTCTCTCTCTCTCTCTCTCTCTCATATAAGTCTATTTTTTCTCTCTCCCCCTCTAGTGTACAAGCATGTTTTCTCGTTTTCTCTCTCTCGTAAATAAGCGCTCTTTCTCTCTCAATAATGGATAAGTCTGTTATATATATCTCTCTCAATAATAGATAAGTCTCTCTCTCTCTCTCTCTCTCTCTCTCGTAGTTCCTCGCTGGACGAGTGGTTTTCGCGCTCGGCTGCCAATCCGGTGGTCCGAAGTTCGAATCCCGGCTCGGCCAACGCGGAATCAGAGGAATTTATTTCTGGTGATAGAAATTCATTTCTCGATATAGTGTGGTTCGGATCCCACAATAAGATGTAGGTCCCGTTGCTAGGTGATCAATTGGTTCCTAGCCACGAAAAAATATCTAATCCTTCGGGCCAGCCCTAGGAGAGCTGTTAATCAGCTCAGTGGTCTGGTAAAACTAAGACATACTTAAGTTTAACTTTAACTCTCTCTCTCTCTCTCTCTCTCTCTCTCTCTCTCTCTCTCTAGTCTATAAGCTTGCTCTCTCCCTCTCAAGTAGATAAGCCTATTCTCTTTCTCTCTCTCTCCCTCTCAATAGTAGATAAATGTATTTCTCTCTCTCTCTCTCTCTCTCTCTCTCTCTCTCTCTCTCATACCACGGCGTAACCCATCCGAAACCCCTTCACCCAAGAGCAATCCTGCATATAGCCAGCCTTGCCAAGCCCTTCATTTTGCCATAAGAACAGCTTTCATCTATTTGCTAAAAAAAACCTTCACAGACCAATGACAGTAACCTTGAGATGACGTAAGATGTCAACTATGTCACGTATGGATGATGATGATAATGAAGGCGAGAGATTCGTTATAATGGTGTTTAGGCTCATGACAATTTAAAAAAAATAATATTAAGATTGATATTCGTCTGCAAATTTATAATGAAAATCATAAATTCGAATTTGAGGATAAATGTACTATCCTCGTTACGCCTAGGCTTAAGGTTAATTTTTAGTCTGAACGTCTCATTAATATAATGATAAGCGACAGGAAACTGTATTAACCTTCCGCTGACTTTTATGCTGATATTAACCTCATCAAATTTTTAATTTTTCTTTCTAGATTACTCCAATCTTTGCCTCAATGCAATTTTAAAGCTTTCTTGAACTATTAACGTTTCACGTTTCGTAATATCTCTCCTACAGATTTTTCTTTACCAATTTTCTTCAATTTTTCACTTCTTTTATCTCTCTCTCTCTCTCTCTCTCTCTCTCTCTCTCTCTCTCTCTCTCTCTCTCTCTCCATTCTAGTCGCACCGAATGACCTATGGTCCTATACGGTTGCATGACATTATCTCTCAGTTCCACATGACGCAATTTTACCGGCCAGTTAGATCTATCGGTTAAATCCATCGCTTAAATACGACAGAAGGACGTCCCACCTCCATACGCCTTTCTCTCCGTAGGCGTTGTGGTTTACATCTGCTATTTAATATCTATTCAAAGCCAGCTTTGACATGCAAGACTTGACTTAAGTTATTCGTAGCTAGATTCAACTGACGAATGTAAGAAGTCTTCCTTACTTCTGACGGTTCAGTCTAGATTCCTCCTTGTTACAACGAAGCCAGACTAACAGATATATACTGCAAGAACAACGATAATAATGATAACAATAATGATAATCCAATAAAAAAAAGCAAACGGTTACAATGCACCAAATGTCTGAACCCTCAAATGGGTAGTTAAACGAATTAGGCCCAAGTCATGTCCAGCACTGTACCGGTGATAGTGTTGATCTCCGTATATATATATATATATAATATATATATATAGATATATATATATATATTTTTTTTTTTTTTCTTAAAACTCAAGCTGACAAATAAATAAAAATCCTAATCACAGATTCTTTTAATACAAAATGAAACACAAATGCCAAGAAAGAGTCGACGGCTACAGAAAGCTTTAAATATATATATATATATATATATATATATATATATATATATATATGATATATTTTATATATATATATATATGTATATATATATATATATATATATATATATATATATATATATATAGATATAAAATATGGTCTACGCCAACTCAGTCATTATAACTACAACAAGCTCACTAGTTTTCTCAATGGCTGCGACAGCAGAAATTAGCACACGCTAAAGGAAAAAAAATTACAATTATAATTACGGTCTCACGCGCTCATAATAGTCCTTATAATTACCATGAAACTATCTACTTAGGACATTAGCACCTCCCACAAAAAGTAATAGGAATCATAGTCTCACACTCATATAACAACTAGGCCTAGCCGAATGCATGCGGTACCAGAAACTGACGCAGAAAACACACAAACACACACATACACATACACACAAACAATCCTAAACGCAGAGCCACCACTCCAGACGACGTTACAAACAAAGAAATAAACGGAAAAACAAAAGTCGAGCTTGAGCGTGTCTTAGAAAAACGCCACATCACCATGAGATTAAAGAGGCGGTTCCTCCCGGCACATAATAGAGCTGCCATCGTTTTGTGAGAGAGAGAGAGAGAGAGAGAGAGAGAGAGAGAGAGAGAGAGAGATAAGGGGGTGGGGCTGGCATACGCTGTAGACCCAGGATAAGGGTGGGTTGGAGAATGTGAGTAACAGGGCGTCTAATATATGAATGGGGGAATTAAGAGAGACTCCTCTGAATAAGTTCAAGTTTGTATGACATTAAAAACGCATAAATCAAAAGTATAAAATGAATAGATAACGGGAAATATAATAGATATGATTACTCAAATACCCTGAGGTAACGTCAAGTTCGTTAAAAGCCTTATAGAAGGTATAATATATTAGTGCATCAACCACAATACAAATATGCACCGATTCCTTTATATGGCTTTTTGGCGCAATTATACATTTCTCGAGAACATTGACTCTCATAGTATTTTTTCTTACAAAAACTGGATATTTTCTTGTTTCAAGGTTCAACTACGCTTTTATCCTTTCTTTTCCCCTCACCCTTCACCCGAAAAGTAACCCTGTCAAATATCAAATGATAAAAGAAAGAAAAAAAAAAAAGGAATAGTGAACAACAAGGACAGAAAACTGACGAAAACTGACGTACATTAAATTTCGTCTCCAGACATCGGCGAA
>NC_087204.1:104122714-104177714 GCF_015104395.2 Macrobrachium nipponense
GAGATGTATAGTGTCATTAATGAACCTAAAAATAGGGGCTGAGGAGGAACCTCAAGTTAATGTCTACAGTGATCCGAAAACTAAACGCATTATAACCAGAAGGATAACATCTGCACGTCGCAACTAACCTTTGAATAAATTGTACCCAGAAAGAAGGAATTATTATATTTTACTCACACACACACACACACACACACACACACACACACATATATATATATATATATATATATATATATATATATATAGTATATATATATACGTATATATAAATATATATATATACATATATATATATATATATATATATATATATATATATATATATATATATATATATATATATATATAGATATGATAAAAGTAGCCCATAAAAAACCAAAATATATAGAGAAATTACTATATTTCAGAGACTGCTGTATCTCTTTCTACCTGAAGAGTGAGACAGCAGTCTCTGAAAATATATAGTATTTTCTCTCTAAAATTTGTCGTTTTAATGGGCTCCTTTTATTAAGATGGAATTCTGTTTTTAAATATATAATATAATAATATTATTATATATATATATTATATAATATAATTATATATATTAGGAAGTAGGAATTTTAGTAAGACATCGAAAACATAAGAAAAAAATACTAACAAAGAATGTCCGATTATAAATTGCTGTATTGAAAGATCATACTATTTATCATTACCTTTTTTCTGGTACCTAAAGATTGCAACACAAAAGCCTACCAACATGGTTATTGCAAAGTTAACACAAGCACCTGCGTGAGAGGCGTGACTTCCCCCTTTTAACCTTCCAAGCACGCGAGAGTTAATGCATGCAAAAAAAAAAAGAAAAAAAAAGAAAGAAACTTGCATTTCTTGAAGCAAACACTGGAAATGCGCTTAATCTTGAAGTGTAATTGAGTTAGGAATTGGAGCTGGAATATGAGATTTAGCTCACTGGCCAAAAGGCAAGCGCTGGGAGCTATGAGGTCAGTCATTCAGCGCTGGGACCTATGAGGTCAGTCATTCAGCGCTGAAAGGAAAATTGAGAGTAGAAAGGTTTGAAAGGTGTGACACGGGAAAGAGAATACGAACGGAGGTGCAGACAAAAGAATGAGAGGGGTTGCAGCTAAGGGCCTAAGGGACGATGCAAAGAATATGTCAGTCATATATATACTTTCTTTTACTATATTTTTGCTGATTTATATTCGCTCCCTTTAATGCAAGCTGGTGTTTAGACTTGTTCAATATGAATAGGGTTCATCTTCTGAATAATAATAATAATAATAATAATAATAATAATATAAAATGTCATTTAGATATACATTGTAAATTAATGTATAAGCTTGTTCCTTATGAATAGGGTTCATCTTCTGAATAATAATAATAATAATAATAATAATAATAATAATAATAATAATAATAATATGCCAGTTAGATATACATTTGTTTATTATATGTTTGCTGATTTATATTCGCTCCCTTTAATGGAAGTTGACGTAACTGTATCCCCAAGCCACGAAATCTGTTTAAAGCATAAATAATACAATGGTTTGGGGGGGCGTAATGAATAGCGGTGAAAAAGGGTGAATCAGAATAGGGAAGGGAGGTGAAAAAAAAAAGAAAAAAAAAGGGTTGCCAGACACGCAAACAAGATCCTAGTGTTGTTTATTTTTCTTTTTTCGCTAATTTGTTTGTTTTGCTCGCGAGTTTTATTTACTATACTCTGCGTGGCCTTGCCTGTTCGACATTGCAATCACCCACTGCTTGCCGTCATGGTTGAAGGATTTAATATTATGTCCTTTATATCATTGCTTTTGGATTCTGCGTGATGCAAGAACATTCTAGAACATATATCGTCATTTCTGTACCGTGTTCATCGCATTGAGTCTACTCTGAGCCTCTAAAATCGGTTATATACCTTTCCGATCGGGCGGATATCCCTCCAGAAAGTCTTGGTGAACCTGTTCAAATGCGCCGGTGACGTCACGCGGGAACGCTGGTGGTGAAAAATGAGCCAGTCAGCCGCCAAGCCCCGCCATTTAATCGTCCTGCCCGTGTCTCCCGGAAGCGGTGTAATTATTATTTACGTTATTATGACGAGAAAGGGAAGAGTTGTTTGTGGGGGGTGAGAGGGGGGAAGGGGTAGGGTCTGATTTAGGGTGGCGCAATGTGTCAGGAAGTATATATATGATGCGGAGGTCCGAGATGGGTGGTGTTGTGGATGGGATCGTATCGTCATGCCTTTTCAATCCTCCATGGACGATGTTGCACCTTTGTAGGCTGAATTTTACTCACGGTGTCTTGCGGCTTTTCCATGTGAAGAAGAAGGTTCCTCTTATCTTCTGATGAATAATAATTAATAAGAAGAAGAAGAAGAAGGAGGAGGAGGAGGAGGAGGAAGAGAAGAAGAAAAAGAACCATTGACTTGAAATTCAAGCATTCAACGAATAAGATATTCATTTCAAAGAAGTAACAGAAGATAACAGGAAATACAGAAAGAAGATATAACTGATTCAAAAAGAAGAAAAAAAAAGAAAAAAAACTGCAAAAAAAAGTACTTAAACGCTAATATAAAAAAAACACAAGAGACCCTTTGTAAAAGGCGTCTCACCAGCGTCTTAAAAATTTTATCGGGAGCGTGAAAAAGCGATATCGATCGATAAGAACAGATAACGGTGCGATTACCAACATCCTTTATTGGTCAATCTCTGACATTGAAAGTTGGGGTGGGGGTGGAGAGTGGTTATCGATTTCAGAAACGTGACGTCGTTAGATTTTTGCAGTCTTGGATGGTCTTGGGAATCCTTCAGCAAGCGAAAGAGTTGCCATACTTAATAGAGGTAACCTTTACGTTCATGTAGGTCTAATGAGTCTACTTCAAGTACCACTCTCTCTCTCTCTCTCTCTCTCTCTCTCTCTCTCTCTCTCTCTCTCTCTCTCTCTCGTTAGCAGGCGAGAGGGTTGTCTTTCTAATATGACTGTATGAGAATTAACGTTTACCTTCATATAGGTCTAATGACTGTACTTCATGCTCCAACTCTCTCTCTCTCTCTCTCTCTCTCTCTCTCTCTCTCTCTCTCTCTCTCTCTCAAGAGTGTACCTCGCACTTTACACTCACCTCTGTAATCCCAGAATAATATTATTCTTTCATAAAAAACTTTACTGTATCTCCACATTCTGGGTCTTATTAGAACAGGAATGATTTGTATACGAGAGATATTTAGATGAAATGAACAGAACTTATGGCAGGTAAAGTAAACAGTCTATTTATACGACAGACAACGTCAAATGTCTACTGACTTCTTGAATATTGGCAAATTGCGATGCATCGTCCCACACAGTCATAGACCTTTTAAAAATGTCGAATAAAATCGCCATTATTTCAGACGATAAATAAATTGATGCGCGTGTAACCTTGTTGAGTGAATTGGATTGAGATACGCAGGTGATACTTGCTTGTTATCTATCTACACGCGTCACCTCCGAGGCGCTAGTACGAAACTAGCCTAATGGGATGCCGTATTTAGTACTAGCCCCTCTCGACGATTATATACACCCATTTCTATACTGCATGGTCGACAAATTATATTAATAAACGATATCTTTGATCCCCGACGGGCTAGTATTAAACACGGCGTCCAAATGAGCTTCAGCCATGTTTAGTACTATGGCGCTTCGGAGGTGACACACTACTGTAATAATTAATGTACTGGCCCCATCCACCCCACTGCGCTACCTGCGGGTTCTTGTTATGTATGGGCACACTACGTTTAACGGTATGGGAGTAACTTTAGACTCGGGATGTCAGTGGATTTATGGACATGTCGACAAGATCGCGTGCTGGCATAAGGCCGGATTAGTCTCACAGCAACAGAATGTAGACCGATGTTTTGTTCTTTGCCTTCTCAGTCGAACCTAATACCAGAACCAGAGAAGAGCTTGATGAATATCATTTTGCATATCCCACACTGTCATATCCTGCGATTGTAGACATTACAATGTACTACAGGTGTAAAACTAACTTCCGTTATAAATGTAATATATATTTACCATATGACTGTGGAATGTTTTCTGTTAAAACAGAATACCATATAATGAAATGAACCCATAAAAAACGCCAAAATGTAGAAGGTGATGATTAAGAGTTGTTGCAGAAAAGTGGTATTTACGTCATATAAATATTTATTTATTTAATTACGTATTTATTTATTTATTTCACTCTGCAGAAATAAATCAATCCTCTAATTAGTGCACAGCCCTCTATACAACAAGGCGACTGTTTCTCTTCTTCATTGCTAAGTTCCTCTGACGAGGACTCCTACAGTATCATGTATCTTGCCCCTGCTAACAGTGTTGCCAAAGCGCGGAGAAACGACCAAAAGTGCGGAGAAGATTCGAGGGGGAGTCATTGAATGCAGAGCTGAGGTCTGCACTCCTCACGTATGCGGCGCTGTAGGTCCGCATAGTATATATGCTTTTAAAACTTTCTTCCATTAATACAAAAATGATTGAAATTATATAATATTTTTGAAAATAATAATATTTTTGAAAAATGAACCATTTTCACTAAACTCGAGTGTTCATGAGCCAATATCAGATACGATCAATTACGATTTTCAATTAAGAACCGATTTTGTCAACAGCAGATGACGTAACCCAATGCATTCTACTGTAGGTCCTGCAATCTTTAATTTGCCTTTGTAATTATATATATATAATATATATAATATATATATATATATATATATATATATGTTAGTAAAATTTTGATAATTTGTGAAATCAGAGGGTGAAGACTGACTTAAATCAATGTAAACTTAGTCATGTGTAACGAGTTTTTATTTATTTTTTTGAGAAAACTGCAAATATGTATAAGGCAATTTCATTAGTTGAAGTGATTCAACTGATTATAACCGAAGAAGTTTCGATATCAGTATGCTAGGAAGCGGTGTATTATAATCGTGGATTTCATTATATTAATGTAGCTTATTGATAAAAAAAGGACCAATTATGATGTGCTTTTTTCCAATTTTTTGAAACTCATAGCCCTGAATACAGCATTCGTTTGGCTTAGGATTGGCACATGTATACCATAAATCATGCATAATATGCCGTCCATTCTCTTGGGGAAATATCTCATTTCAAAATATCCGGATCATAAAAGGTGGCATATAGACCTACATGTTTCATATCGTTTTTGCCAGTTTACAATGTTTATGGCATTTATTTTAGCCTAGACCTATGTTATATATTAGGTTGTTTATTATCATTAATACTTCAGCAAACGTTTGATTTAATATACAGCATATTACCTAAAGTGACAAATGTGGCTTAAAAAAGAAAAGAAAGAATAAACTACTTATGAATATCGAAAGATTTATGGAGCTTATCAACTTACTCTGTGGGGATTGCAAAACCAACCGTTTTTAGGAAAGAAATACATTTTAGTGCAGTTTTTTGTAACTTTCCACTTTTTGCTAAGGACTTTATGAATACATTTACTTTCCCTTGTCCAGTTTGTAGCCTAATTTACGCATGAAATATACAACAATCATAACTATAAAAAAGTAATCACACACACACACACACACACACACACACACACACACACATATATATATATATATATATATATATATATATATATATATATATATTATATCGAATGTAATAAACCAGGTTCAAGACCGAACATTGTCCGCGTATCTCGTTCGATTCAAATTTGACTATCATTAAAGTTACGTAATGTTTCAAAATATATGAAGCACCTGAATTTCGGAAAGGGGAAAATCTAACTCTAAAAAGGTTTAATTAGTAAACCCAACTCACATACTGGTAAAGATACGGTTAATATAATATAACCAGGGTGACTATTTCGTCAAGTTAGTGTAGCAACAAAACATTGCTTGGCAATTAACACTACACCTCCCGGTGCGGAGCTAGTTTCTCGGTGATGTGCGGACTTCCCGGCAACCCTGCCTGCTAATGTTATATTCTTAACATTAACATGATGTTAGGGTGGAATTGCTTCCCGAAGGACTCAAGGTTTAGATAAGGAGTAGTTATGAATGAATGAATAATAATAATAATAATAATAATAATAATAATAATAATAATAATAATAATAATAATAATAATAATAATTTTTGAGCAAGCTCTCTCCAGACTTCTATGCTTCGCTGGTAAGACGAGCCTTGAAGCTCACCTCCTTGTACCAACAAGGCGCGCCATTTAATCCGAGAGATGACGACATGATTTCACAATGTAACGTGTGTTATCTTCCCTTTTTTTCACTGGTTTTTGGTTATTCCACAATCACCATCATCAGGTGCGTCATTATCAGCGCTATATATACCTCCTCCACCTCACAGCGCCTTCGGATATACCTTTATGATGGCGGTATTGCGGTATTATCAGGACTTTAGTCTTATCACAACCGTATTCGAACTGGGATGTAAAATTTTAGGCCAAAGGCCAAGCACTGGGACTTAAGAAGTCATCCAGCGGGGACTAGAATAGAGTAGATTATAGAATCTAGGCGCTGGGACTTATGAGGTCATTCAGCACTGATAGGGAAATTGAGAATAAAAATGGTTTGAAAGGTGTAACAGGAGGAAAACCTCAAAGCAGTTGCACTATGATCCAATTGGTAGGAGCTGGTTGAGGAAAGTATGATGGAAGTAAGATGAAAGGAGGTACAGTAAAAGGAACGAAAGGGGTTGCAGCTAGGGGCCTAAGGAAGGGACACTGCCTACATTTCACCGTGTGAGGTGCATCGGCGGTGATATCATAGGTGTATATACCCACTTCGATTTAAAGACTTCGCACTTCCAGACCTTTCTTTGTGTAAGTTGCAGAGATTTGGGACTTTTTACTGGATTTTTCCAGTTGCCAGCCCCGTCGGCTTCCCATCTCAAAGAAATATAATAATCGCTAGTGTGGTTAATCATGTTGATGTTATTGTCGTGGGATTCACTGAGTAAACGTTAAAAATTATAAAAATATTTTGACATTTTCTTACATGCATTAGTCTCATGAGACTTAAACCACAGTATTTTCCTGACTGGGGCTCAAAAAGAGATGTAATTAAAGGAGTGAAGTGTAATGACATGCTTCAGTCTCATTACGGCCTCTCATTAAAGCTGTTATTCTTGTCATTATCGTCGTCTCTGTTTCTGTTATTGTTTGCGTGTGGTCTTGGGGAGATACGGTAATGTTTCAAAACGGTTTGGCAATGATTGGCTCTCTCTCTCTCTCTCTCTCTCTTTCTCTCTCTACACAAACACACACACACACACACACATACACCATCAATAGCAGTAACAATTGGCTAAAAGAAACTCTCTCTCTCTCTCTCTCTCTCTCTCTCTCTCTCTCCACACACACAAGCAATAGCAGTTACAATTGGCTATGAAGATCTCTCTCTCTCTCTCTCTCTCTCTCTCTCTCTCTCTCTCTCTCTCTCTCTCTCTCTCTCTCTCTCATATACACGCACGCACAAACACACAAGCAATAGAGTCATTTATATTCTGAGACCTGCCGTAAGCTCTCCCCTCACCACCCTTTACCTGAGAATGACTTGGCTGTTTCCACCATTGAGTCTAAAATCCCGAAGCCACCGCTATAATAAGGTCATTACCATCATCAACGGCATCTTTATTATTATTATTATTATTATTATTATTATTATTATTATTATTATTATTATTATACAAAGTATCAACGCAACAACACGGTGATGATCTGCTTAGTTCAAGATAGAATCGTCTTCAAACTGAGCCGTTTGAACCAAGATCTTGTGTGGCCGCATCGGTGCTCTCAGTCAGTGGTCTTGTTGTGTGAAAATGCCATCACCGGCAAACTTTGTATAGTAGCTACATTCTGTCGGACAGAGGGTTTGGTTGTAATGGTGATTCGTTGGTTTTCTTCCTCTGCGCGTAACGCTTCTTTTGAGCGAAGCCTGGCTATGCTGAAGCTGTTGGCATTTCCGATCTCTCTCTCTCTCTCTCTCTCTCTCTCTCTCTCTCTCTCTCTCTCTCTCTCTCTCTCATTGAATCACAGTTAAAGATTTTTTAAAGGATACGTGAGTGGTTTAAAATCCCCACTGGGCCAAAAACACTGACACACACACTGGCTTGTACTACTGTAACCTCCCAAAACCCAAGAAGGATTAGATCAAGTTGAATGAAGCCCAAGTCATTTCATTCGATTTGTAGTTTGTAATTCGAAATTATTTACATTTTCCTGACATTGCCATTACTCTCGCTGGCGTCAGTAATAAAAAATGTCATTCCTTATCAAGGAACAAACGGCTGGTTTAAAAAAAAAAATCTAGTCTCAAGCTGCGTCAGAATGGATATCTAGTACTACAACAGTTTGGGTATGGCCATTTACAGTATACCCTGGAAAAAGATGGGACCAACGGCATCTTTAAAACAATCAGCACACGCGCATAGCACGTTTCGAAAACGGCAAATGCAGCAGGACTGCATATATGAGAGAAAGTCTCACGTCTCTTTTGTGATACAGAAGTTTCTTTACAACTCCGAGATGCAATTAGGAAAACTGCAGCTGACATAGGCTGCAGCAGTGCTGATATGGACACGCCCCTTTTCCTCCTCCTCCCCCTCTTCTTCTTCTTCGTCTTCTGCTTGTTTTTTCTCCAAGACGTCGCCAGTCGATCGATCAGGGCACAACCCCAAGGGAACATCACCCTAGTACGATGTCCAAGAGGATTTTTCTGTTCTGATTAACTGCTTTGATTGAATATATATCGATTCGTCAAAGATTGTGCTTTAGATTATGTCTGCATAATAGTAATTTTGCTTTATTTCGAAGTCTATTTTTTCGTTATTTCATTGTCGAAGTACAATAGTACCAACCGCGATGCCGTCTGACTATAGTACCATTCTTTAACATTTTGAACTTATGCTGAAGGATTACACAGAAGCTGTAGCAGTAAATGAATGCCATTTTTAAAATATATTTTTGAAACCCTCCTTCCTCCGAGAGTCGAGTATTTCCCAGAAACTCATCTCGAAGATTTCTGACATAGGCCTAATTTCAAAGTTTACATTTAAGAACTTGGGTAGCATTAGACCTTCTCGGGTTTTAAAGTTGCTTTCGACCGTGGAAAATGGGAATACATATTGTCATGGTCTTTAGTTTTTAAATGAAAACTTCTGAGAACCTATTTTTATTTTGGGTCGTGAGGAGGACCGACCTCAGCCATTTTTCTGGGTAATTTTGTTGCCTCTCTCTCTCTCTCTCTCTCTCTCTCTCTCTCTCCAAATAGCCTCCTGCATTAATGCATTCAAGAGCTTAAGTCTAGTGGCTCGGCAACGCTTCACAATCATGTCAGTGCTATGAACACGTAGCCTGCAGCAGCGTTGCCGAAATGCCGAATTTTCCCCCGATTTGCCGAGAAAAAACTCTACAGGCGGAGAACCAGACCTTCAATGCCGAGAAGAAATCGGCCTCCTTGTTCATGCCGAGAAAAACTCGGCATTCTTCGAGGGGATTGATTTATCGTCTCAAATAAATTTAAATACTTTTTTTTTAATTAGTTAATGTCTTTTTATGTAAGCTTGGGTAGAAAATGATTATTACTACATTATTATTAAATAATATATGTGTAAATGATTCTTTTAGAGATTCCACTTAATAAGCGTTGAAAACGTTCAACCCTTCAGTGACGGTAAGGAACCCTTTATAATTGTAAAACACGAAACCGAATAGTGTTAGCAGTTAAATACCCATGATATCATATCTTAGTATATTATGTATGATTAGGAATGTAATTCAAACTACAAGAAAAAAACCTAACTAGATAAAACTAGCAAGATTGAAATAGCTGTAACTTTTGTAATTGTAATGTTATTGAATTTAATGAGTTACATGGTTGTAAAGTAATTGTAAGATATTTGATATTGTTTCCATTCATAGAATTGTAATTTGATGATAAGACATGTGATTACATTATAACTGACATGAACCATGTAGTTACGAGTGGCGTTATTACTATTCCATCACTGGTGAATCCAGGAGCTAGGCTTCATTATGGGGGGGGGGGGGGGGGGCTTCAAAATTAGCATAAAACAGGATATAAAATCTGGAATTAGTAAAATATATTCTCAAACATATTTATACCCTGATATATGAAGAAAAATAATAATTTTTTTTTTTGTTTTATTTATATAGCCTATATGTTCTATAAAGTTGATTTATAAAACTGAGTAGGTTACGTATCTACCTATATTTTGTGTGTAATTTCTATGTTTTATAAAATTTATCTATAAAACTTAATATGTATATATCATTGTTGTTTTGGTTGTAATTGTGTATATACATAGCTAATATATACTTTTGTTGAATGATGATGAATATAAATCGATGAGGTGTTGCATAAGATTGGTTTATTTTCTTAAAGTACCCCTGGGCCATAAAATGAATTCCGTTTTCGATAAGATGCCGATTTTAGTATGCAGAGCTATCGGCAACGCTGGCCTGCAGTGCTCAGCATAATGAGACCCACATTAACACTTCGCCTCTCCGCGGGAGGAGTGAATCACACACAAACACTTTCTTATACCTCTACGGAAAAGACCGAGACTTTCACATTAACACTTTGTTTCTAAGGGGGGGGGGGGGAGGGGGGGGAAGGGGGGGAAGAATGAGTCACGCCCGAAAGAAAATAATGTGGCTTCCAGAGCGATGACTCAGAAATGAAACGCTTCTGTGTGGTGGAATGAATCACACACATTGTAGTACTACGTTTGGCGGAGAGGAAGAAATGGCGCTCATTTCGACAACGTTAAGAGATGTATTGAACAAAGTACGTCGTGTCCATTATTACTACTTGTGGGTGTATCTTTAGGGTGTACACACAGACACACACTCACGTCCAGAAGGTGTGGTAGTGGAGAGGGAAGGGGAGATACAAGCGACAACGCAACTTTAACATCGAACCATTCAGTTTTGCTGGGTGGTTTTTGCTTGTTTTTCGTGATTTTCTTTCCATTTCCTTTGTTTCTTGGTTTGTTCCAATCCCCAATCCCTTCTGTTTCCCATACGTTGATAATATTTGGCGTTTTCTTCGACACCAAGCTTTCAATTTCTCGTTGCTGAGAACAAACTTGGTTTTAAGGTTCTAGAAACCGGTTGAAGTACGAATGTGGCAGCGATCTCTGCTCTATTTCCCCTGAAGCCATCCCCTGTTAGAAACATTCTTCTACATCAATATTTAAAGAAGAAATTGATACCAAGTACTTCCATCGCTTAAAAGAAATAGTTTCTGCGATGCCAATTTGAGATATCCAATCAATCATCGATCAGTTATTCCAACCTTAGACTACAAGAATAGTGTGACTTCAAAAGACCACATGGTCGACTAAACATGTCAAGCAAAACTTCTGGAACTGTGTGTGTGTGTGTGTGTGTGTGTGTGTGTGTGTGGGAACAAGGAGCTTCCAGTGTCGTAAGTGGCTGCAATTCATGCTAAATAATTGATGTTTAGCTGCGTCTATCCTTTCATTTCAGAAGTACTGATTTTCCTTCCAGTTTGTAGTACTAAGATTTTTCTGGATTGCACAAGTTTTCGTAAGGAGTTCCTTAATGCTGCGTAAATCAATCCTGAGTGAATGATAATGCATTCTACTGCTTAGAACTTTCTCTCTCTCTCTCTCTCTCTCTCAGCAAAAGCTCTCCATCACTTGAAGGGGGTGACTTCAGAAATTCTTTAAAATTCTTTCAGTTTCATTTACATCATGACAATCTAGCGTAGAGGGAGGGGGTGGGGCTCCCTTCTGGCGTTGGGGTACAGGGCATTTTCAGTTTTTGGGCATGGGCATTTTTACTGTAATCTAAGTGTTCTATGAAGTTAGAAAATGCCAATAAAAGCACAGTAAAAGGAACGAAAGGCGTTGCAGCTAGGATCCCGAGGAAGGGACGCTGCTTAGAACCTGAAGTAATGCCTACAGTGCGCTGCGTGAGGTGCAGTGACGGCACTACCCTCATATATATATATATATATATATATATATATATATATATATATATATAAAATATATATATATATGCATGTGTGTGTTTACGTGTGTATTATGAATGTATGTATGTGTATGTATTCTCTACAGTTACATCTGCCTGTATGATTAATTTTAATTAGTGGACTTCAGAATAACAAATAATATTAAATTATCTCCTTTGCAGAGTAGTTGTATTATTTAAAAAAAATCTTTATAAAATTAAAAAAATATTAAACATAAATAATCAAATATTTAAACGTAGAAGCCTCCTTGAACATTTAAGTATTTATCGCGACAGTTGTTTAGAAAATAATTTATAATAATGAAGTTAACAGACGTGTATCGTAACCTGATAACACGAAATGTATAATGGATATTTTTTTTTTTTTACAATAAACATTAAGTAAATGGATAAACTCCAACTGATTCAATCACGCATCTCTGAACTGGTATTTTCACATCAATTGGTTGATGTGGATGTAGCGTACATCGATTTCAACTCTTTGTAAGTCTACAAGATGTAATACTGAATACTATATATTTATATATATATATATATATATATATATATATATATATATATATATATATATACTATATATATAATATACTATATATATATATATATATATATATATATATCTATATATATATGTATATATATATATATATATAATATATATATATATATATAATATATATATATATATATATATATATATATATATATATCTATATATATATATATATATATATATATATATATATATATATATATATATATATATATATATATATATATATAGTATATATATATATATATATGTATAGTATATATATATATATATATATATATATATATATATATATATATATATATATATATATATATATATATATATATATATATATCTATCATATATATATATATATATACGTATATATATATATATATATAGTATATATATATATATATATATATATATATATATATATATTCAAGGGAGAATTAGTAGGCCTAGATTTAGCGTCCCCATTTTTGTTTAATTAAAAAAAATTTCAATAAGTAACTTTTCCTTTTTTGAATCGTAACTAGTAGGCCTAATATAATCTTCAATTTTTTTCAAATGCTTTCTTAGTATATAGTCCATCTCTCGGTATTATCTATATGAAAGCCTATATATAGGCCTATTTAAATTATTTTCACTCGCGTGCATTTAAATAAAGTTGTGGGGGGGAGGCGTGTTGGGGGTTGGGGTGGGGGGCGGTTGGTTGTTGTCCAGACAGTCTAGCATAAGTCTAGTTTTTCTTTTCTCTTTCTTTTACCCACCCGGCGCCACCGAAAACCTAACGTCCATTTGTTATCATTGTAAGGGTCTCTCTCTCTCTCTCTCTCTCTCTCTCTCTCTCTCTCTCTCTCTCTCTCTCTGTGACTTCGGCCTTGACAGCGCTATAGTAAATATCAATTTTCCTAAAAGCGGACGCATTTTTCGCAGTTAGCTCTCAAGATCACGCAAAGCGAGTTTATGAAAGGAATGAATGAACGAGGGGAAACTGAATAGCAACAAGGAGATCTGAAAAATTAATATAAAAAATGAATAATTAAACCGATTCAGCTAGGCCAATACTCTTACAAAATGGTAAGACTATAGAACAAGATGCAGCGTAACAAAACTTTGTCTGAGGTTAAGTAAGGAAAATAGGAAAAAGAATGCAGGCAGACTCGCCTGAGGGAAAGTTATACTAAAAAAAGAAGTAGGGAAAGCAGAGGGAGAAGGTGAATTCCAAAACAGTGACTAGAAAGTGAGAATTGTCTTTGTTTCGTGGTCAGTCAAATGCACTTCACCAAGAGACGGCCTTTCTCTTATTATTATTATTATTATTATTATTATTATTATTAATTATTTTATTATTACTAGTATTATTATTATTATTAGTAAGTATGTATTACTCCTTATTCATGCTGTATAAAAGTATGAATCTGAAACTCAGATGAAACAAAGAAAAGAAAAGTGTTGCCAGGAAATATAATCTTGATACATCTTCCTTAAATTTAAGACATGGCTCCCCTACCTTTCCCCAGACCTTAAACCTGTTTATGTCACCCTACCACAAAAATTTCTCCTTTTTCCCTCAGTAGCCAGGAGCAAAGCATCTTACGTAACATTACCTCAAAGGAGCGAGAACCGGTGCTGGCATGAGGCCCTTTAAACGAGCGCTGAATCGTTTTGGTGAAACCTAGACTAAGGACTGAGGTGTAAAGTTAACCAAACGTTCAAATATCATTTAAGAGCGTCCAGTAACTTCAAAGTAAACAAACTTTCCTTTTTAGATCTGAAAAGTTTTTCATTTATGTATAAAAATAGTTACATAAGAGACATTAATGAACAAATTCTCACCCCATCTCCCGCCCTAGTACCACCCAACTCAACCAACCACCCATCCACCCAACACAGACTCTGGCACGCCCCCAACGGGTGGGCGTTGACGATTTTTGGCTACCCCACTGGTGAAACTTGCCATGGGCACCCCAAGATTCATGACTGTGCATGAAAACGTGCATGAGCAGTTTACAGGAAGATGTGCGTAGGTGTGTGTGTGTGTGTTCCCTTGTGCAATGTCTATTTATATATATAAACCGTTCAGTTCCACTGCCTGTTCTGGCTTACTGAGATATATGGTATAGTTCATCTAGTGACATAAATGGTTTACTTCATGCATACATTTGGTGAGAAATAATTTGCTACGCATTTTCCAGTCATTCTAAGAGTTACTTTTATTGCGGAGTTGCTGTTAACGGGATTTATATATATATATATATATATATATATATATATATATATATATATATATATATATATATATATATATATATAATTCCCATTAACAATAACTCCACATTAAAAAGACTTGAGGCGTACCCTGTTGTAACATAAAAAGTTTATTTACGCACACACACACACACACACACACACACACACACACACACACACACACACATATATATATATATTATATATATATATATATATATATATAGACAGATAGCTGGATGAACGTATATTAAATATAATTATAACGTATTCATATATATATGTATATATTATATATAATTATATATATAAATTCTTCATGTAAAACAGGATACGTCTCAAATATAAAAGCCTCATTAAAACACTGGTTCAAAGCTAAGGACTAAATTTCGGTAGACTAACTTCCACCCTTATCAAGCAGTTGACAGCAAATGGCTTTTACTACAATTACATATGTATTCTATCTCCATCCATACACTCTAGGACGATTTCGCTCTCTGCGCCTATCCCAAAGTAAGCGAAAAAAAAAAAAACTAGCTTATAGGACGCGTCATGGTATGCTACCTCTATCTCTCACTATCCCACTCTCTCTCTCTCTTTCTCTCTCTTTCTCTCCGTGACGACAAGTGTTTACGTCCCGTTGGTAGCAACATGAACTACATAAGGTCAGTGGCCTCATGTCACTGCGGTAGATAGATCAAAGGCCCGCGACACTTTTGCGCAATGTTATTATTGCGAGAGCTTTTCATACGCAGTAGCGAGTCTTGGAAAGCACTGGTCTGCTTTTTCCCCTCCCCCGTGGAATTGCATCGTCCCTGACGTGGAATTGCATCGTCCCTGACGGACATTACGCCTAGGCCTGCTTCCAGATAGGGGAGGCCTTTTTTGAGACGCGTCGCGTCCTCTTTGAAAAAGAAGAAGAAGAAGAGTCCTCTTGAGGCGCAAGGAAGGACACAACATTTCGATCCTTTTTGGGACAAGTTTGGGCGATCGATCCCCGCTGCTTGTCTTCGCGGGCTTTCAAAACAAACATTTTCGGGGGAGGGGGAGAAATGCAACCTCTCTGTCTCTCCTCTCTGCTACTGTTACCGGGAAGCGCCTGTCACCTAGACGGAAAATGTAGGGGGAATTGAAAAAAAATAAGGGGGAGGTTTCCTATACGTACCTTTTAAAATGGAGGCGAGAAGGATATAATCCAGTGAGGAAATCACAACGTAAAGCGTACGCGCAATCGTGCACTCTCACCACCGCGCCCGCACCAACTTACGTGCACACAGCACCAAATACCGAGTATGCGCTCACTCGGCCTCCTCCTCGACAGGGGCGGTGGGATGGTGCGAGTGGTGGCGCATGCGCCTCTCTCTCTCTCTCTCTCTCTCTCTCTCTCTCTCTCTCTCTCTCTCTCTCTCGCTGGTCCCAAAACAATTCTTTTGATTCACTGGCTCCCCAAACTGTATGCTTTTATCTGTTCGTCATTTCATTAGGCAAATGAATTAATTTCCGTGACTGTGAATATGTCTCTCTCTCTCTCTCTGACTCGTCTTGTGAGCGTAGGGTCATACTTACGAACATAGTACTCTTAGACGTATTTATACTCTAGGCGTATGCGTTTTATAATAATTATATGTTATTATATATAATAATATATATATATATATAATATATATATATATATAGAATTACTGGAAAATCCTCGCTCTTCGAAATGCACCTTATCCTCTCTCTGCTAAATAAATGATTATGCGTTATGCGTCCATCCACGAACATTTTTATTCTCTCTCTCTCTCTCTCTCTCTCTCTCTCTCTCTCTCTCTCTCTCTCTCTCTCTCCTTCTTCTTCTCCTTCCTTCGTGGCGTAAGGACGCCAGGCGAAAATAAGTATAGAACCTGGAAGCCTTTGTAATGCTTGCGAGATCAAATTACAGTAAAATTATCGTTCCATTTATAGTCTTGCAGAGAAGGGGTTGATACTTCGAATGGTATACACTTTCTCTCTCTCTCTCTCTCTCTCTCTCTCTCTCTCTCTCTCTCTCTCTCTCTCTCATTCACAAATTGATTTCAGTCGAAGAGTTAAGTTCCCTAGTCCCACACAAATCGTCAGTGTTTATATTTTAATCGTTGCTTATTTCACCCACTGATTTTTAATCGCTACTGAACGTGCTATTGCTGTATTTATCATTTTAAAAAAGGATTACTTAGTTATCTTAGATATTATTATTATTTAGATAAATAATCTTTTCCGTGCCACGCCTAATCTGTTATCGCCGGAGGCGATATGATCTGAAAAGGGTTTGGTGACTGAGTGCATGGTCTAGTGCAGGCTACTTTGCACTCGTTTTCTGCCTTTAATATTAATTTGGTAATGGCGCGGAAAAAAGAGTTTTGTTCTGCTGATTAATGTTGTTTGTGTAATTGACGTTAGTGTTTTTCTGCATGTTTTTTAATTTGTGTTGTATTTTTCCTCTGCTATACCGAACCTGATGTTAGAAGTTAATGCAATTTAAGCATCAGCGTTGGCGTTACAACGCTCGCTCGGAACTTTTGAGAATTTTTGATAAAAATGGAAGGGCCGAGGGTATGAGAGAGAGAGAGAGAGAGAGAGAGAGAGAGAGAGAGAGAGAGATCCATATTAGTATTTCAAAGATTGTCCAGAACTTTTGACAGTTCTGGAAAGAGATGGAAGACCCACAGGTATGAGAGAGAGAGAGAGAGAGAGACATTCACTGAATGGGTTTTTGGACAATTGTTAGAAATGGAAAATGGAAAGCTCTTAGGTATTCAAGCGAAGAGAGAGAGAGAGAGAGAGAGAGAGAGAGAGAGAGAGAGAGAGAGAGAGAGAGATTTGAAAATAGATCTACATTGGTCTACACTTCACTGTTTTTTTTTTTCTTTTTGACAATTCTTTTTAGAAATGGAAAGCCCACTGGTATTCAAGAAAGAGAGAGAGAGAGAGAGACCTACATTGGTCTACACTTCGCTGGATGGGTTTTATAATATACCCTTTCCACTCTGACTGACGCAGAGAGAAACGTGATGATTAGATTTGGGGAAGGCGAAGGGGGGAGGGGGGGAGGCGATATAAGCGAGCGGAAGGAACTGCCCTTTGTTGTGTCAAGTGCAAGCAAGCGAGCATGCAAGCATTCCTTTAAAGCTAGGTTGTTTGAACTCTACTATATATAGCAGAGCGCGAGTTTTTAAAGCTTATGCTCTCTCGCTCTATCTGGGCGAGATATGATGTCCACCGCCCCGAAATAGTAGAGACCAGGGTGGAGGCATTTTTCCTAATCGGAGTTCATTTGTTTATGAAGGGCCTTTTTTCAGTGAATTATTATTATTATTATTATTATTATTATTATTATTATTATTATTAGATGTGTAGGTGGTCAGGTCAGGCTGGGTTAAGGCCCAGCAGTCTTCTGGAACTTTTTCTTTGTTATTATTATTATTATTATTATTATTATTATTATTATTATTATTATTATTACTAGCAAACTTACCCATCTATAATGGGTGATAAAATACGAGTGCAGAAGTGAAAAATTTATATGTATTATTTGTTCAGCAATATTGAAATAAGGGCGATTACACGAATAGTGTCTCTCTCTCTCTCTCTCTCTCTCTCTCTCTCTCTCTCTCTCTCTCTCGTTATGTAATTCAAGGGACGATCACTGAACGCAGAGAAATTCTTATTCATTGTTGTTTCCCCTCTTTTAATGATTTTCTCTCTCTCTCTCTCTCTCTCTCTCTCTCTCTCTCTCTCTCTCTCTCTCTCTCTCTTAAAGTCAGTGAAGGGACGATCAATGAACGTAAAGAAGTTCGTATTCATTATTGTTTACCCTATTATATTGATTCTCTCTCTCTCTCTCTCTCTCTCTCTCTCTCTCTCTCAATGTAAGTCAAGTAACGAAGACGGTGATAGGATTATCGGATTACTTAGCTCTCAAATCCCAAATTATCTCCTCTCTCTTTCTCTATCTCATTTTTCGATAGCAAGATAAAATTATAAAATTGTAGTGCATTAATGTCGTTAAATGGCTCTCTCTCTCTCTCTCTCTCTCTTGTCGGTGACTTTCATTTAACGGAACAGGGATCTTGATTGGTTCGTTTCTTTGCATGGTGATACGAATAATAAAGTATCTTTCTTTTAATTATGTTACTGCAAAGACGCAACTTGTATGTCAGTGCGTTATGG
Source organism: Macrobrachium nipponense (assembly GCF_015104395.2). NCBI lineage: Eukaryota > Metazoa > Arthropoda > Malacostraca > Decapoda > Palaemonidae > Macrobrachium > Macrobrachium nipponense. Next base: position 104,141,742 of record NC_087204.1, read on the forward strand.
CTATGGATAAATGCCCTTATGATCCTGTGTCTTCCAAAAAAAGAGTAGAAAGTAGGAACTTGTCAATTTCCTTTTTATTATGTCCATTGGCAGGATCGAAATTCCGAAGCAACATTACCGGGCAGTACTTCTTCAACATTATTTTGTGCACTGGCAGTCCCGATGGATTTAAGTTATTCAAAAAATCTTGCGGATATTGATGATAATTTTCATCTTCTATTGTGTCCGAGCTGAAATATTCGCGACTTTCTCTGGGGAAGTTGTACAGAAATTATGTATGAAAAATCGTAAAGTAACTAAGTCTACGGGAATAACCAGCCTCGTTTCACGGCCAGAAACAGCTCCGTTTCAGGGAATCCCTTCTCACCCCCACCCCCTACAAAGGATGGGGGTAGGTTGGATGAAACCCCATTACAAACCATCTTAGGGGTCCCCACCATAACCCTGCCAAGTTTCATGCCCATCTGACCAGCCGTTTGGCCGTGATTGAATGACAGACAGACAGACATTACGCCCATTATAGTATGATTATTATTATTATTATTGTTTGTTAAGAAATTCACAATTCCGTGAAAACAAATTGTTTAAAAAATATCCACAATTATATATAAAAATATATTTCTATGTAAAAAATATAAAACAAAGACTTTCGAACACTTGAACGGTGTTCCTCATCAGTGTGACGTTAAAATGTAATGAAGAGGATAATTTCCCTCCGAAGAGCATCTAAAAAGGTGGGCGGGGCGAGAAAATAACAGCCCATCGTCGAAGTGCTGGTTCGTGTTTTACGTAATCCCAATCTCAACAGGCAGTTGCGCCAACCTCCTCGATCTCCGAACCTGCGAAATAACGGTGTTTACAAGGTTCCTTGTCAGGATTGCAGTGGTTGTTACTACGGGGAAAGTGGTAGGGGATTAGAGGTCAGATTAAGGGAACACAGAAGGGCCTATGATCTTCATGCACAGGGCAGCGCTTTGGTGGCTCACAGTTTTAATTTAGACCACAGAATTAATTGGGATGGTGCACAAATTATTTTTAAAAGCGACGATTCTCACGTGAGAAGACTAGTTGAAGGCGCCGCTATAAACATGGGAATATCTTTTGAGGATAACAAGTCGTTTACCAATGAAGACCCTTTTATAAACAGTTTCATTGCCAGGCAATACTTAAAAGAATTTATTTTTAAAACCGACGTTGACCATGTGAACCCTGATGCTCTGCTTCCTCTTCCCCTCTCTCTCCAGATAGCCGACGTCCCAGCGGATGTTTCCGGCTATGGCACCTATGCAGTGCAAGCAGGAGCAACTTCGCAGGTTCGGAGATCGAGGAGGTTGGCGCAACTGCCTTTTGAGATTGGGATTACGTAAAACAAGAACCAGCACTTCGACGATGGGCTGTTATTTTCTCGCCCCGCCCACCTTTTTAGATGCTCTTCGGAGGGAAACTACCCTCTTCATTACATTTTAACGTCACACTGATGAGGAACACCGTTCAAGTGTTCGAAAGTCTTTGTTTTATATTTTTACATAGAAATATATTTTTATATATAATTGTGGATATTTTTTAAACATTATTATTATTATTATTATTATTATTATTATTATTATTATTATTATTATTATTATTATTATTATTATTATTACGCAACGGCATTAATTTATATAGAATCTTCTCTCAATTCTTCTTATTATCTCTTAAGAATTGAGAGGATTCTATATAAAATTAAATGCCGTTGGAACAGCTATAATATTCAATGCTACTGCCCTCAGAGAAGGCCTCCTCCCTCTATTATTATTATTATTATTATTATTATTATTATTATTATTATTATTATTATTATTATTATTGGAAGGATAGGGCATCTTTCAAAAAGGCATTGTTGAAAGGATGCTGGATCAGCTGCATTTAACGTGTAATTAGTCTTCACTATTTTCCTAATAATTGCTTTCTCTCTACTATTACAAATGGCGAGTAGTGCGCCGATATGATTCATCAGGAGGAGTCAATTTCATGGGTATTGTCGCTCTAGAATTTATTTATTACAGAAAATGAATAAATAAATCAAGCTATAAGTCAATTTTGGGTTAAAACGAATTCTTGCAGTGGCCAACGTTTGTGTCGGTACCATACGTGATTATTTTGTGTATGTCGTTGGAAATACACGTAAAATTACATGAAACTTGGAGTCTTATATATATATGTGTATATGTATATATATATCTATATATATATATATGTGTGTATATATATGTGTGTGTGTGTGTGTGTGTGTGTGTGTACCTATAGTTTTACGTGATACAGGGTGGCTCCAAAGAAACACAAGAGTGTAGTCACTGCCACATCCATCACTGAATAGCAGAATCTGGACACTAAACATTAGCATCAACTTGTAACACCTTCTTGCACAAAAAAAAACTCACCAGTATTGAGTCAGTTCCCGCACTTTCAATGCACCTCTATTCTACTACAATAACTTTTAATGGAGGTCACTTCGCCTTCCTCCTAAATCTTGTCAGTTATCCTCAATTATTGTCGACCTAAATTCTCATATTTATAGTTTTCCTAACATGTCCAGACCACTCTATTTGACTTCAAGTCTTCCTTCTCGCCTATATTTACATTTCATAACTTTTTAAAAGTATTTTTCTTCACTAGATAAATAATTTCTCTCGGCAATTTCCACAATTTTATTTTTTCACATTCTAAATAATTCGTAAACCTTTCAATCTTCTCGTTGACCTTGTCATTTAACCCATTTGTCTTCCTACGAACTGTGTCCTTGAACCTTTAAATCTTCCCTGTAAATGTCCTTGAACCTTTAAATGTTCCCGTAAATGTCCTTGAACCTTTAAATCTTCCCTGTAAATGTCCTTGAACCTTTAAATCTTTTTCCCCCCCCCTTTTCCCACCCACCCCCCCCCCACCAACTAGTAAATTGCCTTGAACCTCTAAATCTTCCCCCGTAAATGTCCTTGAACCTTTACATCTTCACCATAAATGCCCTTGAACCTTTAGATCTTCACCGTAAATGTCCTTGAACCTTTAAATTTTCCCCATAAATGTCCTTGAACCTTTAAATTTTCCCCATAAATGTCCCTGAACCTTTAAATCTTCCCCATAAATGTCCTTGAACCTTTAAATCTTCCCTTTAAATGTCCTTGAACCTTTAAATCTTCCCCATAAATGTCCTTGAACTGTTAAATCTTCACCGTAAATGTCCTTGAACCTTTAAATTTGCCCGTAAAGTCCTTGAACCTTTAAATCTTCCCGTAAATGTCCTTGAGCCTTTAAATGTTCCGAGTAAATGTCCTTGAAACTTTAAATCTTCCCTGTAAATGTCCTTGAACCTTTAAATCTTCCTGTAAATGTCCTTGAACCTTTAAATCTTCCCCGTAAATGTCCTTGAACCTTTAAATCTTCCCGTAAATGTCCTTGAACCTTTAAATCTTCCCCGTAAATGACCTTGAACCTTTAGATTTTCCCCGTAAATGTCCTTGAACCTTTAAATCTTCCCCGTAAATATCCTTGAACCTTTAAATCTTCCCCATAAATGTCCTTGAACCTATCAATCTTATTCTCTCAGTCTTCCCATTGACAATGAACTTGGAGGTATTAATATTCCCATAAAACCTTGTCCTTGAACCTTTCAATCCTCCCATTAATGCCATCCCCGAACCTTTTAATCAATCTCCCACTAACCCCTGTCATTGAATCTGTAAATCTCCCCAGAGACCCTGTCCTTGAATCTTTAATAAATCTGCCCACAAACCCCTGTCCTTGAACCTTTAATAAATCTTCCCACTAACCCCTGTCCTTGAACCTTTAATAAAATTTCTGCTAACCCATGTCCTTGAACCTTTAATAAATCTTCCCATAGACCCCTGTCCTTGAACCTTTAAATCTTCCCAGAGACCCCTTTCCTTGAACCTTTAATAAATCTTCCCACAGACCCCTGTCCTTTGAAACTTTTAAATCTCCCCAAATAGGACCTTTCCTTGAACCTTTAAATCTTCCCACAGACCCCTGTCCTTGAACCTTTAATAAATCTTCCCACTAACCCCTGTCCTTGAACCTCTAATAAATCTTCCCACTAACCCCAGTCCTTGAACCTCTAATAAATCTTCCCACAGACCCCAGTCTTTAAACCTTTAATAAATCTTCCCACAGACCCCTGTCCTTGAACCTCTAATAAATCTTCCCACAGACCCCAGTCTTTAAACCTTTAAAAATCTTCCCACAGACCCCTGTCCCTTGAACCTCTAATAATAAATTCCACAGACCCCTGTCTTTAAACCTTTAATAAATCTTCACATAGACCCCTGTCCTTGAACCTTTAATAAATCTTCCCACTAACCCCAGTCCTTGAACCTTTAATAAATCTTCCCACAGACCCCAGTCTTTAAACCTTTAATAAATCTTCCCACAGACCCCTGTCCTTAAACCTCTAATAAATCTTCCCACAGACCCCAGTCTTTAAACCTTTAATAAATCTTCCCATAGACCCCTGTCCTTGAACCTTTAATAAATCTTCCCACAGACCACAGTCTTTAAACCTTTAATAAATCTTCCCACTAACCCCAGTCCTTGAACCTTTAATAAATCTTCCCACAGACCCCAGTCTTTAAACCTTTAATAAATCTTCCCATAGACCCCTGTCCTTGAACCTTTAATAAATCTTCCCACAGACCCCAGTCTTTAAACCTTTAATAAATCTTCCCACTAACCCCAGTCCTTGAACCTTTAATAAATCTTCCCACAGACCCCAGTCTTTAAACCTTTAATAAATCTTCCCACAGACCCCTGTCATTGAACCTCTAATAAATCTTCCCACAGACCCCAGTCTTTAAACCTTTAATAAATCTTCCAATAGACCCCTGTCCTTGAACCTCTAATAAATCTTCCCACTAACCCCAGTCCTTGAACCTTTAATAAATCTTCCCACAGACCCCAGTCTTTAAACCTTTAATAAATCTTCCCATAGACCCCTGTCCTTGAACCTTTAATAAACCTTCCCACAGACCCCAGTCTTTAAACCTTTAATAAATCTTCCCACTAACCCCAGTCCTTGAACCTTTAATAAATCTTCCCACAGACCCCAGTCTTTAAACCTTTAATAAATCTTCCCATAGACCCCTGTCCTTGAACCTTTAATAAATCTTCCCACAGACCCCAGTCTTTAAACCTTTAATAAATCTTCCCACTAACCCCAGTCCTTGAACCTTTAATAAAATTTTCGCTATCCCATGTCCTTGAACCTTTAATAAATCTTCCCACGACCCCTGTCCTTGAACCTTTAAATCTTCCCAGAGACCCCTTTCCTTGAACCTTTAATAAATCTTCCCACAGACCCCTGTCCTTGAACCTCTAATAAATCTTCCCACAGACCCCAGTCTTTAAACCTTTAATAAATCTTCCCATAGACCCATGTCCTTGAACCTTTAATAAATCTTCCCACAGACCCCAGTCTTTAAACCTTTAATAAATCTTCCCATAGACCCCTGTCCTTGAACCTTTAATAAACCTTCCCACAGACCCCAGTCTTTAAACCTTTAATAAATCTTCCCACTAACCCCAGTCCTTGAACCTTTAATAAATCTTCCCACAGACCCCAGTCTTTAAACCTTTAATAAAACTTCCCATAGACCCCTGTCCTTGAACTTTTAATAAATCTTCCCATAGACCCCAGTCTTTAAACTTTAATAAATCTTCCCACTAACCCCAGTCCTTGAACCTTTAATAAAATTTTCGCTATCCCATGTCCTTGAACCTTTAATAAATCTTCCCACGACTCCTGTCCTTGAACCTTTAAATCTTCCCATAGACCCCTTTCCTTGAACCTTTAAATCTTCCCACAGACCCCTGTCCTTGAATCTTTAATAAATCTTCCCACAGACCCCTGTCCTTGAACCTCTAATAAATCTTCCCTCTAACCCCAGTCCTTGAACCTCTAATAAATCTTCCCACAGACCCCAGTCTTTAAACCTTTAATAAATCTTCCCACAGACCCCAGTCTTTAAACCTTTAATAAATCTTCCCATAGACCCCTGTCCTTGAACCTCTAATAAATCTTCCCACAGACCCCAGTCTTTAAACCTTTAATAAATCTTCCCAAATCTTCCCACAGACCCCTGTCCTTGAACCTTTAATAAATCTTCCCAGAGACCCCTTTCCTTAAACCTTTAATAAATCTTCCCACAGACCCCAGTCTTTAAACCTTTAATAAATCTTCCCATAGACCCCAGGCCTTGAACCTTTAATAAATCTTCCCACAGACCCCTGTCCTTGAACCTCTAATAAACCTTCCCACAGACCCCAGTCTTTAAACCTTTAATAAATCTTCCCCCAGACCCCTGTCCTTGAACCTTTAATAAATCTTCCCACTAACCCCTGTCCTAGAACCTTTAATAAATCTTCCCACTAACCCCTGTCCTTGAACCTTTAATAAATCTTTCCACTGACCCCAGTCCTTGAACCTTTAAATCTTCCCACAGACCCCTGTCCTTGAACCTCTAATAAATCTTCCCACTAAACCCCAGACCCCTGTCCTTGAACCTCTAATAATATCCCCGTCCTAGAACCTCTAATAAATCTTCCCACAGACCCCAGTCTTTAAACCTTTAATAAATCTTCCCACAGACCCCTGTCCTTGAACCTTTAATAAATCTTCCCACAGACCACAGTCTTTAAACCTTTAATAAATCTTCCCACAGACCCCTGTCCTTGAACCTCTAATAAACCTTCCCACAGACCTCAGTCTTTAAATCTTTAATAAATCTTCCCACAGACCCCTGTCCTTGAACCTTTAATAAATCTTCCCACAGACCCCTGTCCTTGAACCTCTAATAAATCTTCCCACTAACCCCAGTCCTTGAACCTCTAATAAATCTTCCCACAGACCCCAGTCTTTAAACCTTTAATAAATCTTCACAAATCTTCCCACAGACCCCTGTCCTTGAACCTTTAATAAATCTAAATCTTCCCAGAGACCCCTTTCCTTAAACCTTTAATAAATCATCCCACAGACCCCAGTCTTTAAACCTTTAATAAATCTTCCCATAGACCCCTGTCCTTGAACCTTTAATAAATCTTCCCACAGACCCCTGTCCTTGAACCTTTAATAAATCTTCCCACAGACCCCTGTCCTTGAACCTTTAATAAATCTTCCCACAAACCCAAGTCTTTAAACCTTTAATAAATCTTCCCACAGACCCCTGTCCTTGAACCTCTAATAAATCTTCCCACAGACCCCAGTCTTTAAACCTTTAATAAATCTTCCCACAGACCCCTGTCCTTGAACCTCTAATAAATCTTCCCACAGACCCCAGTCTTTAAGCCTTTAATAAATCTTCCCATAGACCCCTGTCCTTGAACCTTTAATAAATCTTCCAAGAGACCCCTTTCCTTAAACCTTTAATAAATCTTCCCACAGACCCCAGTCTTTAAACCTTTAATAAATCTTCCCATAGACCCCTGTCCTTGAACCTTTAATAAATCTTCCCACAGACCCCTGTCCTTGAACCTTTAATAAATCTTCCCACTAACCCCTGTGCTTGAACCTTTAATAAATCTTCCCACAGACCCCAGTCTTTAAACCTTTAATAAATCTTCCCATAGACCCCTGTCCTTGAACCTTTAATAAATCTTCCCACAGACCCCTGTCCTTGAACCTTTAATAAATCTTCCCACTAACCCCTGTCCTTGAACCTTTAATAAATCTTCCCACAAACCCAAGTCATTAAACCTTTAATAAATCTTCCCACAGACCCCTGTCCTTGAACCTCTAATAAATCTTCCCACAGACCCCAGTCTTTAAACCTTTAATAAATCTTCCCACAGACCTCTGTCCTCGAACCTCTAATAAATCTTCCCACAGACCCCAGTCTTTAAGCCTTTAATAAATCTTCCCACAGACCCCTGTCCTTGAACCTTTAATAAATCTTCCCACAGACCCCTTTCCTTAAACCTTTAATAAATCTTCCCACAGACCCCAGTCTTTAAACCTTTAATAAATCTTCCCATAGACCCCTGTCCTTGAACCTTTAATAAATCTTCCCACAGACCCCTGTCCTTGAACCTTTAATAAATCTTTCCATAGACCCCTGTCCTTGAACCTTTAATAAATCTTCCCACAGACCCCAGTCTTTAAACCTTTAATAAATCTTCCCACAGACCCCTGTCCTTGAACCTCTAATAAATCTTCCCACAGACCCCAGTCTTTAAACCTTTAATAAATCTTTCCACAGACCCCTGTCCTTGAACCTCTAATAAATCTTCCCACAGACCCCAGTCTTTAAGCCTTTAATAAATCTTCCCATAGACCCCTGTCCTTGAACCTTTAATAAATCTTCCCAAAGATGCCTGTCCTTGAACCTTTAAATCTTCCCACAGACCCCTGTCCTTGAATCTTTAATAAATCTTCCCACTAAACCCAGTCCTTGAACCTTTAATAAATCTTCCCACAAACCCCTGTCCTTCAACCTTTAATGAATCTTCCCATTAACCCCTGTCCTTGACCCTTTAATAAATATTCCCACTAACCCCTGTCCTTGAACCTTTTAATCTTCCCACTAACCCCTGTCCTTGAACCTTTAATAAATCTTCCAACTAAGCCCAGTCCTTGAACTTTTAAATCTTCCCACATTAACCCTCTCCTTGAACCTTCTAATTTTCCCACCAACCCCTGTCCTTGAACCTCTAATAAATCTTCCCACCAACCCCTGTCCTTGAACCTCTAATAAATATTCCCACTAACCCCTGTCCTTGAACCTCTAATAAATCTTCCCACTAACCCCTTTGCTTGAACCTTTAATAAATCTTCCCACTAACCCCAATCCTTGAACCTCTAATAAATCTTCCCACTAACCCCTGTCCTTGAACCTTTAATAAATCTTCCCACTAACCCCAATCCTTGAACCTCTAATAAATCTTCCCACAGACCCCTGCCCTTGAACCTTTAATAAATCTTCCCTCAGACCCCTGTCCTTGAACCTTTAATAAATCTTCCCACTGACCCCTGTCCGTGAACCTTTAGTAAATCTTCCCAAAGATGCCTGTCCTTGAACCTTTAATAAATCTTCCCACTAATCCCTGTCCTTCAACCTTTAAAAAATCTCCCCACTAACCCCTGTCCTTGAACCTTTAATAAATCTTCTGTCTAACCCCAGTCCTTGGACCTTTAATAAATCTTCCCACTAACCCTTGTCCTTGAACCCTTAATAAATCTTCCCACTAACCCCTGCCCTTGAACCTTTAATAAATCTTCCCACTAACCCCAGTCCTTGAACTTTTAACAAATCTTCCCTCATATAAATCTCCCCACAGACCACTGTCTTTGAACCCTTAATAAATCTTCCCACTAACCCCTGTCCTTCAACCTTTAATAAATCTTCCCACTAACCCCAGTCCTTGAACTTTTAATAAATCTTCTCTCAGACCCCTGTCCTTGAACCTTTGATAAATCTTCCCTCAGACCCCTCTCCTTGAACCTTAAATAAATCTTCCCACAGACCCCCATCCTTGAGCCTTTAATAAATCTTCCCTCAGACCCCAGTCCTTGAACCTTTAATAAATCTTCCCACAGACCCCTGTCCTTGGACATTTAATAAATCTTCCACACAGATCCCTGTCCTTGAACCTTTAATAAATCTTCCCACAGACCCCTTCCTTGAACCTTTAATAAATCTACCCACTAACCCTGTCCTTGAACCTTTAATAAATCTTCCCATTAACCCCTGTCCTCGAACCTTTAATAAGTCTTCCCACTAACCCCTGTCATTGAACCTCTAATAAATCTTCCCACTAACCCCTGTCCTTGAACCTTTAATAAATCTTCCCACTAACCCCAAACCTTAGACCTTTAATAAAATTTCTGCTAACCCCTATCCTTGAACCTTTAATTAATCTTCCCACAGACCCCTGTCCTTGAACCTTCAATAAGTCTTCCCACTAACCCCTGTCCTTGGACCTTTAATAAATCTTCCCACTAACCCCGGTCCTTGGACCTTCAATAAATCTTCCCACAGACCCCTGTCCTTGAACCTTTAATAAATCTTCCCTCTAACCTCTCTCCTTGAACCTTTAAATCTTCCCACTAACCCCTGTCCTTGAACCTTTAATAAATCTTCACACTAACCCCTGTCATTGAACCTTCAATAAATCTTCCCACTAACCCCTCTCCTTCAACCTTTAATAAATCTTCCCACTAACCCCTCTCCTTCAACCTTTAATAAATCTTCCCACTAACCCCTGTCCTTGAACCTCTAATAAATCTTCACACTAACCCCTGTCATTGAACCTTCAATAAATCTTCCCACTAACCCCTCTCCTTCAACCTTTAATAAATCTTCCCACTAACCCCTGTCCTTGGACTTTTAATAAATCTTCCCATCAACCCCAGTCATTGGACCGTCGATAAATCTTCCCACTAACCCCTGTCCTTCAACCTTTAATAAATCTTCCAACTAACCCCAGTCCTTGAACCTTTAAATCTTCCCACTAACCCCTGTCCTTGAATTTTAAATCTTCCCACACTAACCCTTTCGTTGAACCTTCTAATTTTCCCACCAACCCCTGTCCTTGAACCTTTAATAAATCTTCCCACTAACCCCAGTACTTGAACTTTTAAATCTTCCCACTAACTCCAGTCCTTTGACCTTTAATAAATTTTCCCACTAACCACAGTCCTTGAACTTTTAAATCTTCCCACATTATCCACCAACCCCTGTCCTTGAACCTTTAATAAATTTTCCAACTAACTCCTGTCCTTGAACCTTTAAATCTTCCCACAGACCCCTGTCCTTGAACCTTTAAATCTTCCCATAAACATCTGTCCTTGAACCTTTAAATCTTCCCACAAACCTCCGTCCTTGAACCTATAAATCTTCCCACAAACCTCTGTCCTTGAACCTTTAAATCCTCCCACAAACCTCTCCCCATGAACCTTTAAATCGTCCCACAAACCTTTGTCCTTGAACCTTTAAATCCTCCCACAAACCTCTGTCCTTGAAGCTTTAAATCCTCCCACAAATCCCAGTCCATGAACCTTTAAATCTTCCCTCTAACCCCAGTCCTTGAACCTTCAAATCTTCCCACTTACCCCAGCCCTTGAACCTTTAAATCTTCTCACTAACCCCAGTCCTTGAACCTTTAAATCTTCCCACTCACCCCAGTCCTTGAACCTTTAAATCTTCCCACTAACCCCAGTCCTTGAACCTTTAAATCTTCTCACAAACCTCTGTCCTTGAACCTTTAAATCTTCCCACAAACCTCTGTCCTTGAACCTTTAAATCTTCCCACAAACCTCTGTCCTTGAACCTTTAAATCCTCCCACAAACCTCTGTCCTTGAACCTTTAAATCCTCCCACAAACCTCTGTCCTTGAACCTTTAAATCGTCCACAAACCTTTGTCTTTGAACCTTTAAATCCCCCCCACAAACCTCTGTCCTTGAACCTTTAAATCCTCCCACCAACCTCTGTCCTTGAACCTTTAAATCCTCCCACCAACCTCTGTCCTTGAACCTTTAAATCCTCCCACCAACCTCTGTCCTTGAACCTTTAAATCTTCCCACTTACCCCAGTCCTTGAACCTTTAAATCTTCTCACTAACCCCAGTCCTTGAACCTTTAAATCTTCCCTCTGACCCCAGTCCTTTAACCTTTAAATCTTCCCACTATCCCCAGTCCTTGAACCTTTAAATCTTCCCACTAACCCCAGTCCTTGAACCTTTAAATCTTTCTACTAACCCCAGTCATTGAACCTTTAAATCTTCCCACTAACCCCTGTCCTTGAACTTTTAAATCTTCCCACATTAACCCTCTCCTTGAACCTTCTAATTTTTCCACCAACCCCTGTCCTTGAACATTTAAATCTTCCCACGAACCTCTGTCCTTGAACCTTTAAATCTTCCTACTAACCCCTGTCGTTGAACCTTTTAATCCTCTCCATATTAACCCTGTCCTTGAACCTTTACATCTTCCCACTAACCCATGTCCTTGAACTCATCAATCTTCCCACTAACCCCAAAATACTTTTCAGAACGAGATTAAATCAATGAAACTTACTTTTGTAGTATCTTAGATTTAGAATTTACGTTGAGTTTCTTCGTTGCAATGAAAGAGACCTATGGAAAAGAAACCCACAAGATTATTGAGTATAATATGTTTACTTGTAAGTACTTACATAATGTTAAGTAAAATACTATGTAAATACTTACAAGTAAACAAGTAATACTCCGTAACTTGGTTTTTTTTTTTTTTTTTTTTCATCTTCAGAAGAAAACTGAAAGAAGTTTGTTGGGTTCAAAGAGACCTATGTTAAGAAAGTCCCCCATAAAAGTACAAACATCTTTTAAGAAAACTTTCATTGTCGTAGAAAACGAACTAAATTAAGGCTATAACTATAATATTATTACCTTTGTACTCGAGACGTAGAAATCGTCTGTATTTTACCCATTGATAGGATAGCCGTGTTGGCTACGCACATACTCGTCGTAGGCCTAATTTGGTAAAACAGAAGAAGACTACGACCACGACCTTGTTCCCGTCAGTCGGCGACCGTATTATTTTCTGCCCTTTGCTTATGTTTTTTGTTTATTTTTATGCCTTGTGTTTGTGTTTATGATTTTTGCAGTTTTTTGTTTATGTTTTTACGTTCATCCCCAATGGCCTAGTACTAAATACGGTGCTCATTTTTCTCGTAAACTGATAGGTTTTGAAGCAGAGGTGGCGCGGCAGTATTCTTCAGTTTTGTCCGTGTTTTTACCATTGATGTGCAATTTACAATGTTGAGTCAAAATATCAATGGTGGAACTCAATCGAACATCACAATAACATTAAGAGTTGTTTTTTTTTCTATGGTGAAGAAGTAAGGATTACTTTAAAAAAATAAAGTCTTCAGGAAACAGGGTGCCAGAATCAATATTCTTCATTTAGCTATTTATTTTTAGTAATACCTAGTATTACAAGGTAATTTTATATGCATACATCTAAAACCCTGGATGGGGATGATATTAACCGTGCATGCTCACGCAAAATAAAGCCCAATTTTGTATGATCACATAAACTATGGCAATCATCTGTATAGAATCACTGTTTCGAGTAAAGGAATTTACGAAAAATTGGAGGTAGTTTAGTAGGTATGGGTTTAAACAATTATTTTTTACTATATTAAAAGCTTTTCTGCTTTCAATTTTCATTTCAGCGCTGAATGACCTCATAGGCCCTAGTGCTTGAATTTAGCCTAATTTTCCATTCCATTCTACCTATAGCTAGGCTACTTCCATGCACGCCGTTTAGTTAATCAATGACGTAAACTGTGTATATTTTAAACTAATACGCAACATCTCATTCAGTTATAATGACTAAAGTCACTACGTTAATTTCAAATTGATGACGTATGCTTTCCCAGCAGAAAAATTAGTTATTGTTTGGTGAATTAATTCTCAGTCCACGAGGAAAATTGCATGAGTACACGAGGCGAAATTAAGAACAGTTCAGTTAGCCATTTTAAATAATAGAAAATGTACCATCTCTTCAAGTTACAGAAGAAGGAGTAGCATTTTTTAAGGGTGACTAAATTATTTTCAACATCCATATCTTAACTGGAAGCCACGTATATATTGAATGATATTGAATCATTGAATGATCAATAATGACTTAGCTCTATACCTGAGTAATTTTTTATTTAAGAAAGCTCCTTTGGACGCCATGTTTAGTATCAGCCCATTAAGGAAGAGTGTAAACAAAAACAAATAACGATAAATTTCTTATATATATTTCAGTAAAACTCTTAGATTATCTCGTCTGCACTGCACCATATATTAGTCCTTTTTCCATATTGTTCAGTCAGATAGCTTCATTAATAAACGATATCTCCATGCAGAACCCTCCCTTTGAATTACCGGATCATTTTCCAAGGACTAGGCCTACTGCTCTCACTTGAATTACACATTCTCAAATTTTTATCTTTAGAACTAATCCATAGACTTAGCCTAATACTTTTTTTTTTTTAGTTATTCGCTTGTGTTGATTATGATAAGGTTTTGACTGTGCATTCGTGTGATAGCAATAAATAAGAGTATATGGATTAAAACTGGTGGTATGTGTGAGAGAGTTTCTGCGTAGCACTCCATATTGAGTGTTAGTCACGTGATATCGCTCACTGTCCATGTTCTAGGCCATATGTAAACATCAGTCATGCTCAACGGCTTTTATCGCTACATATCTTGTGCATGGAACGTTACTGGTTATGAATATCTGTTCTTTATTTTGCATGGCTATATATATATCCGTTACATATAAATTCAACATACTTATCTTGTGAGCCAACAGTGATTCTTTCGATTACCCATGACATATTTTGATCATTCATTCACTGTATTTCCTACATAGCTCTGTACTATATTTTTCATTCAAAACTATCATTCTGTCCGTCTGTTTTTAACCATTTTCACGTCCTTCATTACTCCAGGTGTGAGGAAGACGTTTACATAGAGACTGGACACTAATTAGACACAGGCACCTAAACTGTTAGCCCAGTAGGTGGATATTGCCTATAGTGCACCTCACGCCGTCCACTATAGGCATTACTGAAGGTTCTTTGTAGTTTCCAGTTGACCCTTAGCTGCAACACCTTTCATTCCTTTTGCTATACTTCCTTTTATACCCCTTCTCCCATCTGTCTTGCCACCGTCTTCTAACAATTTTTCCTAGTGCAACTGCAACTGCTGTGAGGTTTTCATTCTGTTTCACCTTTCAGCACTGAATAACCTTATAGTAGGTCCCAGTGCTTGGCCTTTGGCCTAAATTTTATATTCCATTCCCAAACATTTCTAATCTGTTAGGCAATCTTGTTGCTGGGTGTAGAGTTGCACATATTTGCAATTGCTGTAGAATCTAAAAACCTCGTGTTATGTCTCGAAAGCTAAGAATGAGGTGTAAACATTCATATTTAGCTTTGATTCCTTAGAGAGTCAGTTTGATCTTGTTCTGCTGGAAGCCATGTTTTACAAGCCACAAATTTTATATGAGTGCAACTGTATACAAATGGAGTGTATGTACAGCTACTTAGTTACAGGAGTTGGTGTTTTGAATTACAGATTAAGACTTAAGACTTCCACATGTGCAGTGTTATTGGGCTTCTCAAATTCCTTCTCCTTCCTTTCTGGTGATAGAAATTCATTTCTCGATGTGGTTCTGATCCCACAATAAGCTGTAGGTCCCGTTGCTAAGTAACCAATTGGTTCCTAGCCACGTAAAAATATAAAATCCAACAGCCCAGCCCTAGGAGAGCTGTTAATCAGCTCAATGGTCTGGTAAAACTAAGATATACTTAACTTTTTATCTTTCTCCTTCAAATAACTCTTGATCATGGTGCTAATCTAGGTCGCAAAACGCAACAAAACTGGGCCACATTACGAATCTCTGTCCAAAAACACACCACCTGAGACAGTCTTATACGCCGGGGATACCAGTGGAATACCTGACTTTAAACTAAGTCTTGTCAGGTCCTGAGGTCAGTGACCTCTCAAGGACACAATTCACTCAGTTGGTGCATTGGCTGTACCTCCAAGAAAGCCTGTTTATGGTATTAGATAATTCACATGACTGACTATAGTTGTAACCACTTCATTTTTCCCCAAGGAAAACTGCATTCTTCGTATAATCAATAGACTACGGAGTTGTTTACGCGGCAGAAAGACTGTATTGTCAGAGTTTCTGCAGGGACAGAAGAAGAAAATACCAAGGAGAAAAAGCAAGAGAACTGGCAAATGCAGTTTCCAGTTAACCATGCTTAACTGGATTCGCCCATGGTAATGAAACTCTGTTAATGAATGTATGGGAGAAAATATTTGAACACAGTGACGTCATTCAAGCCTTTCCAGACATCAGATTAAAAGAAAGAAAAAAAAACTTTGCAACAAGAGTTGCAGGATTGTTGCAGGATAATGGGAGATATCCTAGTTCTCAGAGAATAAAACTGTTCAAGGCTTATAGAACAAGGCCCTTCAGAACTTAGAGGATGTACAATTTAACATGCTTTCCAAGAATCGTCAGTATGTTGACGCTTTGTACTGAATATCAAATACACTAGGCCTAACTTTTGTGAGCAAAGGCTAATGAGGTGTTGTATTGAGCCTTAATCCTTCGTCTGTATGTTTTATGCAAGCGCAGGTTATTTTACTAACATCTTACCCAACTGAAGTTGTAGAGATTTCCTAAGCTGAGTTTGATGCCACTGAGAACAAGTAATAGGTTAGGTTTGTAAACTCTAGTCTCTAAAGAGTTTTGTGCATGAGACATTATACGCTCTCTCTCTCTCTCTCTCTCTCTCTCTCTCTCTCTCTCTCTCTCTCTCTCTCTCTCTCTCTCTCTCTCCTGTGGTCTTGGTTCTCATTTATTCCTACGTCCCACTACTTCAAAATCTGCTACTTCTGCTAGTAACCATTCCTCACCTATTCGCATCACGTGCCCAAACCATCTCGATATTTGAGATCTCACTCTATTTTCCAGTCTGTAGACGCATATCCCCCTAGATGCCTCCTCGTCAGTGCAACTCCCGTGTTGCACAGTAGGCAATATTTTAGTCTTATACCATATCTCCTTCTTGGTGCAACTGTGGGGTTCTTCTCCAGTTCCACAGTTTCTGGATCTCTTTATCTTGCTGCCAAACCACTCCAACGTTTTCTTCTCACTGCCCTTGACGATGAATGGCCGAAAGTGCCCCAGCGTTTGGTTTGACAACATAAAGTTTCATGAATCCCGTATGATCCTGTGGCTGCAGGCTACTTTCCAATGGTAGCTGGTGTGTGCTTCTACTCACGGAGTTTGCCCCTCCCTCTTTAGCTAGGATATCATACAAATAAAAAGGACATGTCTTCATTTACGGGGCTTTATTACATATATAAGTTTCATACTGCTAGTACATCTTAGCCCACATACCCCGTGAAAACTGAATGGGCAACAAAGTAAACATTACTAAAAACTCAGTGGGCACTAAAGTAAAGGTTTACCCAGGCTAGGCTAGGCCTAAGTCAATTATGTAAACTGTATTTATTTATTCATTTTCTAACTTATTACCTAGGCTAGGCCACTCATATACTATAATAGTACCACTAAAAACAAATGCAGAATAGCTTACATATATAAAATAAAATGTAGTTCACTTTACTTAGCCTAATGGAACAGGCACAACGGCATGGTAGGTAGCCTAGGTTACTACACTTATCTTATTCATGTGACTCAAAATAATTACAACAAAACAATATCATTCTCACCTTTTGGCCTTATTAATAAGCACACATACTCAAAAAAGACTCATCTCAATCTCGAGTGCATGCTGCATGCACAGTTGCAGTTGTGCTCAGAGAAGCAGGTGAGTTAAAGAAAAAGGCGCGATTTCGTTTGGCGATCTTCTATAACTTGTACATAGGTTTCTACACACAACCTTAATATTCTTTGTAAAGGCATATCTTTCCTTTTATTTGTGTGTGGTTGAGTCTCTGACACTTACAAATCCTCTACTCTAATATGATCTACCGCATTCCAGCCGTGATCATAGTTTTTTCATAGTCACTCCCTTCGAAAATCATACCCGTTTTCTGTGGAAGTCATCATGTGTCACCTGCATAGAGTAAGCACAGTCCTTAGCCTATAGTTGTCGAATTTTGCTATTGGGGTGCTTTGGCAGCCTCTCTCCACTCTTCCTGGTTGTATAACCCCGACGCCCCTCCTTTCACTACTGCCCTCCCAACGCAGACTTCATAGTCCTGTGACCTATGACCCCCAACGGTAATGGAAAAGTTCTACCTATATTCCAGACCTGATTTTCCCATAACATGGTACTAACGATATATCTCAATCTCAATCCCTACTTGCTCCTCTTATACAGCGTTGTGTAATCCCGTCCTTTACTTTCGTTAAAATATCTATTACATTCGATACGTAGCACTGGCCTCACGTCTGTGTGACCGTGGTTCGATTCCTAGTACTAAATAAATATCAGAATCTTGTGGGAGTCAAAGAAGACTTGGTAAGAGCTGGGTGGCTCTTCCATTCTGGCGCCAACCCTTAAGAACTGTAACTAATTGGCCTATATTATACATATATACATGATAGCTTTGATCTCTTCTGCGTGAGTAACTCTTTAATACTCAGAAATATTAAGCCGCAAATACCCGCTCAATATCGAATACATTATACACAAGGTGTAGTTACAAAAGGAATAATATGATAAGTGCTTCTCCCAGGCACTGCAGGCAACGATTAGAACTAATCACCTTTGGTTCAATACACAAAGAACTGAGATATATATATATATTATATATATATATATATATATAATATATATATATATATATATATATATATATATATATATTGTCTTGTGTGGAGAGAGAGAGAGGAGAGAGAGAGTAGAGAGAGAGAGAGAATCTGCAAAAAAAGAGCAGGAGTATAGTGAATGACTGGATGAGAGGTGAAATTGGTATTATATTGCCAATCTAGCAGTAATTTCAGTGCATTACTTTGAGGAGAACAAGAGGTCGTATTGGAAGAAGGGGGTGAATGTAGAAGGCATGTATAATAATAATAATAATAATAATAATAATAATAATAATCAACACATAGGTCTAAGGATGAAAGTTTAACAAATGTCCCATAAGACAGTGTTGAAGTGAGTACAGTATTATTATTATTAATATTATTGCTCGTGTTTATATGTAATTGAAATTTACGCGCAAGCTGCACGTCATGCTTATGTATATAGCACGTATACGTAAGTCATAATTGCTATAAATGGTCGTTGGTCGTACTTGTGACCTGTCACGATAGCTGGACTTGATTTCCTTCAGTCTACCTGAGGAGCACATTCAGAAATGGTGCCCAACGTTCGTATCATCATACAATAATTCATCATGAAAAAAAAATCAACATATGATTCAAACGAATGAAAGATCATCAATTAATTCTGTAAGAATTATTTACGTGGTTAGCAATTAAGTAAAAGTCTTTAGACAGTTTTGTGTCCTGTAGTAAAACTATGAAATTAATCGTGCGTCTGGTAGCGCCATTTCATCTCCTACGCCTGTGGACTCTCTCTCTCTCTCTCTCTCTCTCTCTCTCTCTCTCTCTCTCTCTCTCTCTCTCTCTCAGCTTCAGAACCTTCGGACTCTTATATTCGTGTTGCCGCTGAGCCCTGACAGTCAGTCGTTTCACGCCATTGACGTAGGACGGTCGCGCGAACAAGCTCCGCGTCTCCGGACCGCCTCGTGTTGCGATTACGCCCAAAGGATTCCCGGTAATAACCGCGTAGGGCGTCGCCCTCGCCTCGTAGGAAGTGGTGCTAATCCTTAGGGAATGCGAGAATCCCCTCGAAGGGCGAAGTGAGAGAGAAAACG
The DNA here is from genome assembly GCF_015104395.2 of Macrobrachium nipponense. Classification (NCBI taxonomy): domain Eukaryota; kingdom Metazoa; phylum Arthropoda; class Malacostraca; order Decapoda; family Palaemonidae; genus Macrobrachium; species Macrobrachium nipponense. The sequence continues at coordinate 104,161,135 of NC_087204.1, forward strand.
TTGTGAAATCCGAAGGAGAGAGCAGAGCAGAGGGGCGAGGCGGGATTCGTAGTAACTATACAGTGTTAGTGGTGGAAAACGTTACTGAGTCACACACACACTCACTCACTCACTCTCTCTCTCTCTCCCTCACTCACCTCTGCTCCTTGTATACGTCACACGGGAAGATGGAATGTTAATTTAGTATTTCCACACAGTCCACTTCGGTGAGTAATGCCTGAGTTATTTTTTTATGAATCGTAATTCATTTTTATTTTCTTAGTCGTCATTCAGTTTCCATGTCATGTTAGCCCGACATGATTTTTTTTTCTCTTTAGCCTAAGCCTAAGGCGTTTTCAATTACAGCCTATTTTTTTTATTGGAAAATAGTGTTCGTGTATGTTTGTGTTCTTTGGCAAATGATTGTTTTTTTATATATATTAAGGCATAGATAATTTCAATTCATTGCCCATTTAACCAAAGGTATCTTTTTCAAATATTATTACGTACCACAGGTAATCGTCAATTTTTTTTATATACATATTTACTCAAATGGATGCATTTTTTCAGTTTTTTTTCTGAGGATAGCATTGGAAATTTTTTTATATTTATGGCATGATATTAGATCATTCCAGTGCATTGCCTATTTAACCAAAGGCATCTTTTTTAGAATATTACTACGTACCATATAGGAGGTAATCGTCAAGTTTTAATATTATATATATATATATATAATATATATATATATATATATATGTGTGTGTGTGTGGTGTGTGTGTTATATATAATATATATATATATATATATATATATATATATATATAATTATACTCTTTGAGAATAGCATTGGAAAACTTCTCTTTGCTGTTTTTCATTGTTTTAATTTAATTATTAAGGACACGGTTTCAGTACTTTACGAAATTGGTGAAATTGTCACAATTCTGTAGTGATTTTAGACCACTGCAGGAGTTTACTACTACTACTACTACTACTACTACTACTACTACTACTACTACTATTACTACTACTACTACTACTACTACTACTACTATTATTATTTATTATTATTATTATTATTATTATTATTATTATTAATCACGGAGCACGTGATCTACCTTAACTAACATTTATATATATTTTTAAAAGACTATTTATTTTAGGAATGAGAAAATTTGGCCCACTGAGGCAACGACTGTTTGAATTCATTACAAAATGCATGTCTCAGGAACAGGTAGTTTAAATGTGAATGTAATTTGGCGAATTGCAGTGCATCAGTGCAGATGCAAACTCGATTTTAGCCTTATATAATCAATATATTATTGCCACTGGGTGCATGAATTTTACATGCCAGCACGGGCTCATGATGTATAAAAAGCAACTCGAGAGTAGCCCAGGTTGCTCGCTGCATAGGCTAATTAACAAATTGCATTATGCGTTATCGGAGGTAGGCCTAACATATATTTTGCACCTTGTGAATGAAATTTAAAGGGACAGCCGTCCATTGATTCATTGCAATGCCCCAGGGCTCACATATAATTTAGGCTTGTCACCATCCTGACGGACGTAGCCCTAATGCATTCGAATTGCGAGGGTCACATTAATATAATGCTTTGACAGCTATTCGTCACTATACGCTGTTTCTCCATCTGTCCATCCGCCTGTGGTGTTTGCGCATGGTAACACTGCGTCCCGGGCTTTAGATTGTTACGCTATGTGTAAGTTTTAGGTAAATAAAAGGATATCTGGGTGAACATTTGCAACTGAAAAGTTTTCTAATAATTTACTGTATGCGAATTACACCGTTAATATTCGAAATAGGATATTATTATAATCGTTGAATGTAAGAATGTAACTACCTAAAGCCCGGGACCCAGTGTTACCATACAAAAACACCACAGGTGGGTGGACAGATGGAAAAAAACCGAGTATAGTCAGAAAGTATATAGGCCTAATAGATGCACTATTCGCACATTAACATCATTGCTCCATTTTACTTGTTTCCTTGCATCGTGTAACTATTCCCAGTCAGCATTTTATCAGCTGCAACTTAAGCCTCTCCACACTCCATTCATGAGCCATTTTCTTAACACTCTTTAGAGGTTAGGCCTACATCTACTGCCGTTCTCTGACACATCACTCGACATCGACCTTGAAAATATTAAAAGGATTTTTCCCTTTACTTCCAAGGCTCCTCACATACCCTAATCTGTTTTTCTCGTGTCGTATGGATTACTGTCTTTATCAAAATTCTACTATATGCCCACCTTCCCTGGTATACTTAGTAAAGTTATCCAAGTATAATTCTTACAAAGGAGCAGTTATTCCTCTCGTTCGTTCACTTAGAAGCCTTCCTACTTCAAATATACCTTAGGCACTTTGTTCAGCTACTCACCATGACTTGTAATCCATTCAACTCCTGGTGGTTTTCAGGTTTTCAGCCTCTAAGTTGGTTTCTCTACGCCAGTAGCAGTATCTTTCACGAACATTGTCAAGCATAGGCCTACGTTAATACCTTCCCCTCATCATTCAGCCCTGTTTCTTTTCTTGTATATTTAACAGTTAGTGAAAATACCTACTCAATCGACCCAGGACTGCATTCTGTCCAGACATTATCTCAACTTATCCATCCTCCTATATTCCTGTACACGTTCTTCCCTTGTGTTGTAATCACCTCCCAGTCTCCCAGTTTACGCTAACAAGCATTCCCTTAGACCGAAGAACTACCCTGGAAACTGGAGGATCATGGCAATGAACATATTTAGACCATGATAGCCACAGTTCGATACATTTTCTGCGTGTGGTGTATTTATATATATTATTATTAGTATTATTATTAAACCTTTCTTTAGTCTCAATTCCCCTTTCAGCGCTGAATGACCTCCTCATAGGTCCCAGCGCTTGGACTTTGGCCTAAATTCTATATTCTGTTTGATTCCGCTCAGTTCGTTCCAGAAACTGTTTCGTGTTTGCGATCCCCTAGACCGACTGAACTAGACCGACCTCAAGACGCAGCAACCTCGTTGGTATCCGGAGATGCAATCTTGGCGCCTCATCTTTTCAACGATTAGATTATCTGGCGTCCCCACCGGGCTCTTTTAGAGCACGAAAGTCCTCTGAGGAGGCCACGGACGGGTTGTGCTGCTGCTTGGTGCTTGAAGAATGTTACGTATTTTTGAAAGTGAAACTTTGTTCATGCAATTTAGACCATTTTTTTTTTTCTAATGGACGTCTTTCTGGGTTTATGCTTCTTGTTCATCATAAGTAGATGATAAACACGAAAGAGTAAGTTAGGATTTAGGATATAAGGTGCTGAGTTTAGGTATGAGAGAGAGAGAGAGAGAGAGAGAGAGAGAGAGAGAGAGAGAGAGAGAGAGAGAGAGAGAGAGAGGGGGGGGGGGGGGGTTGACAGCAAGTCTCGAATGCAACTCGTTCGAATTATTACTGCTGTTGATGGTAATTGCATTATTATTATTATTATTATTATTATTATTATTATTATTATTATTATTATTATTATTATTATTCGGAAGACGTACCCTATTCACATAGTCAAGCTTCCCCTCAAAACATATATATTAATGATAATACAGAAGAATATTTCTTTAGTCTAATGATCGGTCGAAATATTCTATATTCGAATACAGTAACAAGTGACATAGCCACCACGTACCTGAGAACTAAGCAAGGTCCTCCTGAAGGTAGGTTTCCTCCTCCTCCTCCTCCTCCTCCTCCTCCTCCTCCTCCTCCTGTTCTTTAATAATTCCTTTCGCAAAGAGTCACTGTAAGTTCGTTGGTCTAGATTTGTTTAAATTTTTAATTTTATTTCATTTTTTTTTTAGATATCGGTCGAGTTGAATAGAAATGTTAGGGTCGAAATCCGATTTTTATTTTTTTTTATTATTTATGTTCAGTTTTTATATGCCAATCTATTTTAATTTGTTTTTATTCGTGAATGGAAGTGATTGGAGGAAAGGCAGGTACTTGAAAAACACCCAGACACGTACACACACACTCACACACACACCACACACACACACACACACACACACACACACACACACAAGAGAGAGAGAGAGACGTTTCGTCCGGCCGGCCGAGCAGCGGAAACGCTGGAGGTCAGAGCTCTCTCTCTCTCTCTCTCTCTCTCTCTCTCTCTCTCTCTCTCTCTCTCTCTTCTCCTTCACGGTCGTCGCCACTCCGGGTCGTAATCAACGCGGTTAGTGTACCGGTAACCATACCGGTAAGACGTCTTGGAGTACTTAAACGGATATATATAGTAAATGCTTTCGGGCTATTTCGAGGTGCGCGGTAACCATTCGCTTGTCAAGTCTCGCTGCTGGATTTTGGGCTGTTGTCTAACCCCGTATTATTATTATTATTATTATTATTATTATTATTATTATTATTATTATTATTATTTTTTTTTTTTTTTTTTTAGTCTATCACAGTTCTCCAATACGACTGGGTGATATTTATAGTGTGTGTTCCGGGTTTGCATCCTGCCTCCTTAGGAGTCCGTCACTTTTCTTCTTCTTCTTCTTCTTCTTCTTCTTCTTCTTCTTCTTCTTCTTCTTCTTCTTATTATTATTATTATTATTATTATTATTATTGTTTGTGGAAGAGACCTTCATTAATACAGGTTTTATTGAAAAAATAATGGCTATTCCAGCCTTATTATTTGTATATAGAAGTTTCTCTATTCTTCTTATTACTGACTTTTCTTCTATACTCGAGTTAGCTGTTAAAACGCCAAATGGGGGATTCGTTTCTAAAACGTTGTATTTGTCAAATTGAATATATTATACAAATTCCTTAAGATCCAATTTGTACTGCATTTTGTATAATATATTCAATTTGACAAATACCAAGTTTTTGACACGAATCCCCCATTTGGCGTTTTAATTAATAGCCAACTTGAGTATACAGAAGAAAAGTCAGTAATAAGAAGATTAGAGAAACTTCTAAATACAAAATAAACGCGACTGAAATAGCCATTATTTTCAATAAAACCTGTATTATTATTATTATTATTATTATTATTATTATTATTATTATTATTATTATTATTATTATTATTTAGTAATTCCGCCTACCATTTAACACTGTCATTTATTCAATAACGAATGTTTGATATTACGAAATTTTAGGCTGTCTAAGCCAAGCACATTGGGGGTGAGGGGGGGGGCCACTTTCGATCATTGAGCGCTGAGGACATTGAAAATGGGGAGTTGGAGTGGTTGAACAGCAAGGTAGAGCGATACAGAAAATAAAGAGGTGGAGTACAAGGATCTAAAGTTGGAACGGGGAGAAAAACTGTGATAGTTGGAGAGGTTGGAGAGCCAGATTGAAGAAAGGTTAAAAAAAAAAAAAACATAGTTGGTTCAGCTATGGGTCCTAGGGAACGCCGCAAACACCTCAATTTGAGTAATGCCTCAAGATCGCTCCATTTCGGGCAAATCTTTTTTCCATTTGCCTCCGCTCATCTCCCAGATCAACTCTCTCTCTCTCTCTCTCTCTCTCTCTCTCTCTCTCTCTCTCTCTCTCAAATTTTCCGATAATTGGCCCGAGATGTGAAAATGACAAGTTCTTCTTTTATGCCTCAACAGGAGCCCGAGGCTTTGGACTTTAGATACGAAAGCCTTGAACTAGAAGAGTGTTTTTTGTTTTTATTTATTTTTTTATTCGTGAAACACGAAATTATAATGATGCTTCTTTTCCTAAGAAATTCGCAACATCTTGGTAAAGTGTTGTGATAAAAGTCCGCCGTTATATAAAGAAACTGTATTAATATGCGAAAGATAAAATCTTTGAATGTTTTATTACGTAGTTTCTTTTGTTATGTGGTAGTTAGGCACACTTCCTCGTGAATAAAAATGTTCTTGATACTTAATATTAAAAAGACGATTATTTTATTTATTACCTATTTATTTATTTATTTATTTTGTGAAATCACTTGTAAAACAAAACTTCCTCTATATGCATAAAATTAAATTGGATAAAATAGAGTGATTTTCAAAATTTTTCTCAGGTTAAAATAGAAGCCATTACATTTTTGGTAAAACAAGAAAAAAATACGAACATGCAACAAAGGCATAGACTTGATTATCATTATTCAAGAACCAGAGAATTATTAATTTTCTGAAACTGAATTTTTTTTTTTTGTATGTATTCTGTCAGTATGAAAGAAGGTACTTTTGAGATTCGGAACGGTACGTAACGTCTCGAGGTCGGTTCTCGCATTCCCATCCCCGGCCTTCTCTTATATTACCGTCATTTCCGACGGCATGGGGTGCTTATGACCTCGGTCTTTGCGACGCCAGATTACAGAAGTGATTGTGTCTTTTGCCTGAAATGGTTCGTGGGACCATATGTCGTATTTCTCCAGTTAATTCGTTTAGACTTAGAGGGAAGAAATAATTTAGATTAGCTTGAAGAAAGGGAAAGAAATAAAAGACAGAAGGGCAGGAATATCTATTATTTCCTCCAGTTATGTCTTTTTTATGTTATTGAATACTTATGTGTGTTGATAGGGAGCTCCCCCTGGCTATCCATCTCGTGCGTTTATTTTCCCAACGTACCCCGAACCTCTTGATGGGTTCGATTTGATTCTCTCTCTCTCTCTCTCTCTCTCTCTCTCTCTCTCTCTCTCTCTCGTCAGTACCCAGAGAAGCGCTTGGCTTCTCTTTCGCCCACGCAACATCTTGTCCACAAAAGCTCATCGCAAGGGCAAGGCCGTCCTCTCTCTCTCTCTCTCTCTCTCTCTCTCTCTCTCTCTCTCTCCACGGATCTTTTTCATAATCATCATCTATTGTAAGCTGGCATTTCTCTTCTCAATCACACCTCCTCTACCCTGAGGCTATTTGAACGCAGTGCTCTTCACCTTCCCATAATTCCAGTCTCTCTCTCTCTCTCTCTCTCTCTCTCTCTCTCTCTCTCTCTCTCTCTCTCTCTCTCTCTCTCTCTGAGAATGCCCTCTTCTCTATTGAGTGGGTAGTTTCGGATGAACATCGTTATTGGGCATTGAATCACAGGAAAAGCTTTCCAGATGAGTTGCCATCAGAAGCATGAAAGGTATCTGGACCTATTCAAAGACGTATATATAAATAGACTTGAGAATATGTTTGAAAAATATTGGCAAGTCTCGTGTATTTGATTCGAACATTGATTATAGTATTTTTTTTTTTTTTTTTGTATGAATGAATCGTCTATCGTAAACTGAAGTCCACATTTGGATATTGTTTAAAATTATTATTTTTTATCTTTTTTTTTTTTCTGTCGTCAGTTGATCTGTCATAGATACGGAAAATATGGCGATGTCTCTTACCAAATTTTTCTCCCCCAATTGTTCCTCCTTCAGTTCCGAACCAGACACCACCAGTTTCCTCCCCCCCTCCTTCCTCGCTCCTCCCCTTCCCTATCCCCCCCCCCGCCACTCCCCACCTAACCATGTGTCCCTGTAAAGAGCAAACAGACGTCGGATTGTCGCATTTTCCGTCGCCGACGCTTTCGAGGGGTTCGCCAACCTCCCCCTCCCTCCTCATTCTTCGTTCCAGCCATAAGCACTCCCCCCTCCCCCTCCCCCCTCGATTCCTTATTGCAGAGGCTCCCTCCCTCCTTCCCACTCGTGCCGACTTCATTCCACCTCCCACTCGTATGTCACTCCCGTCTCATCTCACTCTGTTGCGTGGGAGATTAAAAGGGCATCGGCTGAGAGAGAGACCTTACAGACCTTACAGACCTTACATCTTGTTCGGGTGCCCCAGGTCCCTCAGTGTGAGGCACCTCTAATGTCTACCAGAGAGTTGCTAGTACATCTTCCGGTATATTTTGCATCTTCCAATCTTGGATGGTCTGGGATGCAGTTTAGATATTTGTCGAGCTTATTCTTAAACACATCTACGCTCACTCCTGATATATTCCTCAGATGAGCTGGCAACGCATTGAATAGACGCTGCATTATCGATGCTGGTGCGTAGTGGATTAATGTCCTGTGTGCTTTCCTTATTTTTCCTGGTATAGTGTTTTTGGGCACTATTAATCTACCTCTGCTTGCTCTTTCTGATATTTTTAGTTCCATGATATTTTCTGCTATTCCTTATCTATCTGTTTCCATGCCTGAATTATCATGTAGCGTTCTCTTCTCCTTCTAGACTATATAATTTTAAGAATTGTAGTCTTTCCCAGTAGTCTAGGTCCTTAACTTCTTCTATTCTAGCTGTAAAGGACCTTTGTTCACTCTCTATTTTTGTGCAATATCCTTTTGATAGTGTGGGTACCATATCATATTGCAATATTCAAGTGACTACGAACATATGTTTTATAAAGCATAATCATGTGTTCAGCTTTTTCTTGTTTTGAAGTGCCGTAACAACATTCCCATTTTTGCTTTACATTTTGCCAACAGAGTTGCTATTTGATCATTGCATACATGTTCCTATTCATCATCACACCAAGGTCTTTAACTGCTTCCTTATTTGTGATGGTCTCATTATTAGGTCCCTTATATGCATATAGCTTTCTTTCTCTGTCTCCATAATTTATTGATTCAAATTTATCAGAGTTAAATACCATCCTATTTACCTCTGCCCAATCATATACTTTGTTAAGGTCTCTTTGTAGAGCGTTTCCTATCTTCATCACAAGTAATTTCTCTACTTATTCTTGTGTCATCTGCGAACTACTCACTACCGAATCCTTCACATTATTGTCTATGTCTTCAATCATAATAACAAACAGTATTGCAGCTAACACCGTACCTTGCGGCACACCGATATTACCTTGACTTCATCCGATTTCTCGTCGTTTGCAATAACTATCTGTTTTCTGTTGTGTAAAATTCTTTTGTTAAACCATCTTCCTACTTTATCCCACGATTGTGTTTTCTAATTTTCTTCGCTAATATTATGGTCTACTTTATCAAAAGCTTTTGCAAAGTCTAAATAAACCACATCTGTTTCATTTCCGCTTTTCATATTTTTGAATATGTTCTCACGGTGGACTAACAGTTGGGTTTGTGTACTTTTTCCGGGTACGAAACCATGTTGTCCTTTATTAAACAAATTATTTTTTATTAAATGCTTCATAATATTTTTCTTCATTACCCTTTCATACACTTTCATAATATGTGATGTTAGACTCCACAAGCTATAATTACTTGCCTCTAGTCTTGATCCATTTTGAAAGTAGGGGTAATATATGCTAATTTGTGCTCATCATAAATCTTGCCTGTATCTACACTTTGTCTTAATAATATTGCAAGTGGCTTTGCGATAGAATGAACTACTTTCTTTAACAAAATAGCAGGAATTCCATCAGCCCGCAGCAGCTCCATTTTTAATTTCATTAATAGCCTGCACAATATCAGCTTCATTAATATCTATGTCAGCTAAATATTCACTATTTTCATCCCTTACTTCTATATCATTATCTTCATTATCTATTCTAGGGGTGAATTCTCTCTTATATCGTTCTGCCAGTATGTTGCAAATTTCCTTTTTTTCATTCGTTAATCTCCCTTCAATTCTCAGAGGGCCTATTTCTATTCTTCTTTTATTCATCTTCTTCGCATATGAGTATAATAGCTTGGGTTTTGCTTGATATTTAATAGGGTTTTTTCTTCCAAGTCCCGTTTTTCATTTTCTTTTGATTGTATAATCTTTTGTTTCTGCTTATTTCTATCTTACTTTTTAGTTCTATAACTTTCCATGCATTTTTTTTCTTTTGCAAGACCTTTTTTCCACTTTCTGATTTTCTGGAACAAGATCCTTCTGTCTCTTGGTATGCATGAATGATGTTTACTTTTCTTCTTCGGTATATATTTTTCCACTATTTTCTCCAATATTTTATATAATATCTCCGTATTTACCCTTATGTCATCACTTACGAAAATGTTATCCCAATCTTTGTTTAATTCTTCATTAATTTCTGACCATTTTATATTTTTACTGTAGAAGTTGTATTTTCTTTATATCCTTCCCACTTTTTCATTTCTTGCTTATCTCTATTTTCACTTGCTTTGGAATGAACTGTTAATTCTATGACATTATGGTCTGAAATATTCGCATTATAAACTATTATTTCTTTAACATAATTCATCTCGTTCACAAATACTAGGTCTAAAGTATTTTTCCTCTCTTGTTGGCAGGTGATTTATTTGTTGAATGTTGTATTCTAGTAGCATATCTAATAGCTTTTCAAATTGCCTCTTATCTTCTGCACTACTATTACTCTCTTTTTTATATGTATAAGTACAACCAACAATCTCCTATTCGTTCTTTCCATTCTACGAAAGGAAAGTTTGAAGTCACCAGATAGGAGAATAGTCCAGTCCTTGTGATTTCTACATATATCATCCAATTTTTTTCAATTATTAAGTCAAACTCTTTAGTATTAGGAGGTCTATATATTACTATTTGCATCAATTTTTCAGATTCAAATTCTACCGCTATTAGTTCACATTCTGAGTTACTATATTTCTCATATATTTTTCCTTGTTTTTTGTCTTTCCCATATATTGCGGTTCCCCCTTGATTCCTATTTTTTTCTATCGATCTATAAGTTTGGAACCCTTTTATTTGATCATCATTCCCAGTCTCTTGGGAATACAGGTTTCACTTATATTCATTATCTATTTTCTTTCATTTTGGGTTAGTTCGTTCTAAGTACTCTATTTTTCTTTTTGAGTTACTCGTAACTAAACCCTGCGCATTCATCACTATGATGGTTTGCGTGTTTTCTCCTTCATTTAATACTGGTAGTAATAAGGATTTTCCCATGTCTCTCCTGTCTGGTATGTTGTTCTTTTTTTCATTTCCAGAAAATTCTGACATTAAAAAATCCAACTTTTCCATAATATTTGATCTTCCTTCATCATAATTATTCATTTTGTGTCTGAATCTGCAATTTTCTCCGTTTCTGCAATATCCTCTTGCATAATAAATACAGTTATTATCTCTTGAGTAGAATTTCGGAGCTGATGCTTTGAAATTCTTTGCTGACACCTCTGCATATCTCATTGGTGGTTTGCTTTTCTCTTTTACCTGATATTCTTGATTTCTCTCTTTATTTGTTTCTTTCTTATTTTGGATTTTATTACTTGGTTGGTTATTTATTTGATTATGATTCATGGCTACAGGGTGGCATATATTTGCATTTTTTGTCGAACTTACATCCTTTTCCTTCTTTTAGGTTTTTACATATTTTTGGATGCAGATCTCTGCAATCATCCCCATATCCATCTAAGTATGCACATTTACCATATATTTCATAGTTTTGACATATCTTAGGATGTTTTGTAGTAACATCTTTCTCCAAATCTGCAATTCCCTCTTTTCAAAAGGTTGCAGATTTTGTTTTCTCTTTGTCTATTTTTTCCTCTTTCCCGTCATTGTATAGATCTGGGTAGAGCCTCTTCGGGATTTGCTTTTCTGTTGTCATATCGTAATTTATTTCTTCGTAGGTATGCTGCTTTATTGCCCTCATATGTAGTATCAATGAGTATCTCTGCATCCATACTTTTATCTGTTCTTTGTTTTCCTTATTTTTTTCTGTCATTTCATTTTTGTTTACTTCTCTTCCGTTTTCCTCTTCTTCTTTTTCTTCTTCTTCTTCCTCTTCCTCTTCTTCTTCATCCTCAACTATTTGTACATTCAATCTTGATTTAATAACATTGTCTATCCATGATAGACATGTTGAACAAAAAATTCTTGTATCTTTTCTCAAATCTTGTATTGACCTCAGCACACTGTGGATGGGTCGGAATGTTGCATGCAGCACATTTTCTGATTAGGTTTTGTGATTGACTATGCTATACCAAACCTTACACAGTTTTGCATGCTTTTGGCATTCTTTTTCCTAATGCATCAATTAGGATATTCACAAGATTCACCTTATTCATTTTCTTTGTCGGAATATGTTGGTTTATGTATATTTTCTTTATGAGTCTCTTGACCACTTGGATTTTATTTGGAACTTCTTCAATTATTTTCAAGATGTTTTCATTAGATTTGTTCCAGTTTGAAGGATTATATCCTTCTAATATATCTATGAATGCTTTTGTATCTTTTTTGGTTAGGACTGTTGCTGATTTCAATAGATGAGAAATGCCAGTTCCCTTCCTGCTACCTCATCGTATTGCGAATCTGCTAGACACGCCAAATTACGCCACCTCTTCCCGCAGTTGGAACTTACTGCCATCTTGTTCTGATTTATAGTATTACACTTGATAAACTAACTTAGAAGACGCTTTATCCTACTATTTTTTTCACACTAAAATCTTATCACCGATAGTTCACGAACACTTCTAGATATTTCTCAAATTCTAGTCGTATGTTAAACTTGTGATATCTGTTGATTAATCTGACTTCACGCGGGTACGACTCACCAAGCAAGATGGCTACTTACGAGAGAGAGAGAGAGAGAGAGAGAGAGAGAGAGAGAGAGAGAGAGAGAGAGAGAGAGAGAGAGAGATAAGAACTGGAAATCAGACGTAGACCTGAAGCGTTAGAAACACCGACTATGAATAGCCAGAAAAAAAAAAATTGTAATGCAGTCAGCAAGAACTGGAATAAGGCGAGGCCATAGAACCCTGACTAGAGAAGATTCTTCCAGGTTCCAGGATAGATAAAAAGAACTGGAAATCAGACGTAGACCTGAAACGTTAGAAACACCGGGTATAAGTAGCCAGAAAAAATTGTAAAGCGGTCAACTAGAACTGGAATAAGGCGAGCCATAAAACCCTTACTGGATATGATTATTCCAGGTTCCAGGAAGTATACAGTTAAGAAGAACTGGAAACCAGACGTAGACCTGAACGTTAGAAACACCGGGTATAAATAGCCAGAAAAAATTGTAATGCAGTTAGCAAGAACTGGAAGAAGGCGAGCCATAAAACCCTGACTAGAGAGGAGTCTTCCAGTTCTAGGAAGTTGATAGACAAGAAGAACTGGAAATCAGACGTAGACCTGAAACGTTAGAAACACCGGCTATAAATAGAAAAAAAATTTAAAACAGTCAGCAAGAACTGGAAAAAGGCGAGCCCATAAAACCCTGACTAGAGATGATTCTTCCAGGTTCCAGGAAGTAGATAGATAATAAGAACTGAAAATCAGACGTAGACCTGAAACGTTAGAAACACCGGCCATAAATAGCCAGAAAAATTGTAATGCAGTCAACTAGAACTGGAATAAGGAGAGCCATAGAACCCTGACTACAGATGATTATTCCAGGTACCAGGAAGTAGGTAGATAAGAAGAACTGGAAATCAGACGTAGATTTTAAACGTTAGAAACGCCGGTTATAAATAGTCGGAAAAAATTGTAATGCAGTCAGCCAGAACTGGAATAATGCGAGCCTTTATATAAACCCCTGAACAAAGTTGATTATTCCAGGTTCCAGGAGGTATATGTAGATAAGGACTGGAAATCAGACGTAGACCTGAAACGTTCGAAACACCGGTTAGAAATAGCCAGAAAAAAATTGTAATGCAGTCTGCAAGAACTGGAATAAGGTGAAACATAAAGCCCTGACTAGAGATGATTCTTCCAGTTTCCAGGAAGTAGATAGATAAGAAGAACTGGAAATAAGTAGACCTGAAACGTTAGAAACACCGGCTATAAGTAGTCAGAATAAATTATAATGCAGTCAGCAAGAACTGGAATAAGGCGAGCCATAGAACCCTGACTAGAGATGATTATTCCAGGTTCCAGAAAGTATACAGATAAGAAGGACTGGAAATCAGACGTAGACCTGAAACGTTAGAAACACCGGCTATGAATAGCCCCCCAAAAACGTTTTTTAATGCAGTCAGCAAGAACTGGAATAAAGCGAGCCCATAGAACCCTGACTAGAGATGATTCTTCCAGGTTCCAGGAAGTAGGTAGATAATAAGAACTGAAAATCAGACGTAGACCTGAAACGTTAGAAACACCGGCCATAAATAGCCAGAAAAATTGTAATGCAGTCAACTAGAACTGGAATAAGGCGAGCCCATAGAACCCTGTCTAGAGATGATTCTTCCAGGTTCCAGGAAGTATACATATCAGAAGAACTGAAATCAGACGTAGATCTGAAACGTTAGAAACACCGGGTATAAATAGCCAGGAATAATGGTAATGCAGTCAGCAAGAACTGGAATAAGGTGAGCCATAGAACCTCGACTAGAGATGATTATTCCAGTTTCCAGGAAGTAAATAGATAAGAAGAACTGGAAATCAGACGTAGTCCTGAAACGTTAGAAACACCGGCTATGAATAGCCAGAAAAAAAGTTGTAATGCAGTCAGCAAGAGCTGGAATAAAGCGAGCCCATAGAACCCTGACTAGAGACGATTCTTCCAGGTTCCAGGAAGTTTACACTTCAGAAGAACTGGAAATCAGACGTAGATCTGAAACGTTAGAAACACCGGGTATAAATAGCCAGAAATAATGGTAATGCAGTCAGCAAGAACTGGAATAAGGCGAGCCCATAGAACCCTGACTAGAGATGATTATTCCAGGTTCCAGGAAGTAGATAGATCAAGAGCTCAAGTGTGTCCGAGACGCTGGTCGCGATGTCGAGGTGGTGCTTCTTCTGGTGACGTCCAGCGAACGTATGGGTTTAAGAAGGAAGGCTTATAACTTCCATTGGCCCTTTCGTTGTGAGTCAAATCATTGTCTTTTGTTGTCTCTGATTCATTTCAATACCAGTTATTTTAGATTATGAATTGAGAATTTTTTGAGTTTGGTCTCTGATTCGTTTCAATTCCAGTTTGTTAGATTATGAATTGAGAATCAAGTAGAACGTAGAATTTAGGCCAAGCGCTGGTACCTATGATGTCATTCAGCGCTGAAAGGGAAGCTGAGAGTAGAAAGGTTTGAAAGGTGTAACAGGAAGAAAGCCTCAAAGCAGTTGCACTGTGAAACAACCGTTAGGAGAGGGGTGAGGAAAGCAAGATTCGAAGAAAGAGAATATGAACGGAGGTACAGTAAAACGAATGAAAGGTGGTTGCAGCTATAGTCGCCTTTGTAAGGGACGCAGCAAGTAACCTTATGTAATGCAGTGATGTCACTACTATCCTACGGAGGGGACTATGAATCGAGATTCGAAACTTTTCGTAAAAGGTGAGAGGTCCAACTTTATTATCTTTTCTCTGGACTCCTTTGTCTCTTCATTTGCCTAGAAAAGACTCCTAGAGTCCGCTTGTCATATCTATACTACCTCTGTACCCAGAGTTATCGCAGATCGTTCACCTTTCCGAGGAACAGGTTGGGCAAGTTAGATTATCCACCGAACGTGAGTAAGGTTCGGAGTTCGATTCCTGGGAATATGTGAACTCTTTGTTTAGTTTGAAGAATGCCGGTCTCTCGCTCTGTCGACTAAATAGGTTCATGTAAGATATATATATATATATATATATATATAATATATATATATATATATATTTATATATATATATATATATAGTATATATAATAAGTGCGTGTTTACGCTATTGATTACAAGCTCAGAATCAGCGGGAAATTGGATTCAGAAATTGCTGCTGTTCAAAAGAAAAAAAAAGAAAAAAAATGTATATATATATATATATATATATATATATATATAGTATTATATATACTATATATATATATATATATATATATATATATGACCTTGGGGTTAGCAACCTCACCCATGGATCCTCGTTTTGAAACCAGGAGAGAGAGCTCTCTCCTGGTTTCAAAACGAGGAGAGAGAGAGAGAGAGAGAGAGAGAGAGCAAGGAAACAAGCTTGGCTTGGGTACGGCAAAGGAGGCTGTATTTCGTCTGACGGCGAGAAAGAGACTCTCTCTCTCTCTCTCTCTCTCTCTCTCTCTCTCTCTCTCTCTCTCTCAGGTCGAACGAAGTACGGCCTGATGCAACGTGGTCCTCCAAAATTCTCTTTCTCCCCATCCATCCCCAGACAACAAAGAAAGCTCGTTTAGAAAGTCACCCCTCCCCCCTCCCAGAGAGAAAGGAGTTTTTACCCTTTGTGGTTGACTTCGTACCACCGGTTAAAACGATGTTGCGTAATTGACCACCCGGGCCGGGTCAGGTTAGGCTACCGGGCTAATTTTTCTACCTTGAGAAAGGTTACCTTTGCCTGACACACGTCAGCTTTAATAGCCACATATCAGGCAGTTAGTTGTCTGACACAATCATTTGAGAGGTGTACCTTCATTACAGGGCTCACAAGGACAGGTTCTTGTATAGATACAGATTATTACAGTATTTCCCCAAAAAAACTTAAAAAAAAGATAGCCTCGTATCCTTGGACGAAAAGCCGTACCATGAAAATAGGATCCAGAAATACAGGTTCTTGTATAGATACAGATTACAGCATTTCTCCAAAAGCCTAGAATAAAAAAAAAAATAGCCTCTGTATCCTTGGACGAAAAGCCGTACCATCAGAATAGGACCCACAAATACAGGACCCTGTGTAGATACAGAAGAGTACAGCATTGCCCCAAAGACAGAAAAAAAAATAGCCCCTGTATCCTTGGACGAAAAGCCGTACCATCAGAATAGGACCCACAAGTACAGGTTTTTATACACAAGAAAGGTACAAAGGAGTATACCATTGTCTCAAACACATAAAAATAAAAA
>NC_087204.1:104195214-104222661 GCF_015104395.2 Macrobrachium nipponense
TATGCTACATATAAAGATAGACAGAGAGACAGAAGATAGATAAATTAGGTAGATACATTGTTTGTGTGTTTGTTAACATATACAATTTTCCCGCCATACACCATACTCCAGAGTGTATCTGTCTCCTCTTAGTCTTGTAAAAAACAGAAAAGATTTTAATTTTCGAGACTTGTCGCGTTAATGGAGACATTCGACTCATTCCCACTATACTACGTAATACTGGAGCACATCAACATTTTTATTATTATACTCTCCCTAGGTACGTCGCTTTCGAAACCAGTGGTTTTTTGAAAGTTAAAACGTGGAAGATTCCCCGTGGGTACGTAAGGTTCGTCGGTAACGGTCCCCACCGCCCATTAGGTCTAGGATTCTGTGGTAATTGGGTTATAAAACGACCTAACGTACTCACAGGGGAGTTTCCTTTCAATTTTATTATTATTATTATTATTATTATTATTATTATTATTGAAAAATTCGATTGGTGATCTGAGATTCGTACCAGTGTACCTAAGCTGAAAGATAAGACGGTAATGGCTTATCTTGTTCCCGAAGACGGTACGTACTGTCCCGAAGGTCATACTGAGGGATAATCATTATATATAGTTATTTAATGTCATTATTAACTGGGCTAGATAATGGCGAATATAAATGTAGGCAGTTTTTGTTATACACAGAAAAATGAATATGGTTTTTTCACATTATATTGGAATAAAATATGCATTTTTATGTCCGTACTTCGACTTGGTTTTTAATGCGTTTAATTAATTAATTTATATATATATATATATATATATATTATATATATATATAAACAACATTGAGGACCCGTGACATTTAAACCTTAAGTGGACCTGCCTTACGTAAAGTTATTTCCTGTTCAACTTAGGCCTATTGCGGATCGGTTATATATATAGGCCTATAATGAGATTTTATCTCAGATTTTGCTGCATTGACCGGAATGACAGTCTGCTGTCAGTATAGTATATATATATATATATATATATATATATATATATATATATATTATATCTTTGTGTGTATGTGGGTGTGTGTGTATGAGTGATCATATCACCGTGAATCACATATATGTATTAAGCTACAAATATCCTTTAATATCTAATTCGCTCTACCTCAGATTTAATATATTTTCTTATGTTAACTGAAGGGGAAATTTTAGTTGATAATAATTTCGTCGGCTTCCGGGCGCGAACCTAGGAACCAGGAAATGTGGAACGTACAGTGAAGCGCCTTTAACCACACAGCTACCATGAGAGGATATAAGTTAATGGACATTTGTAGCTTCATGCGTATATATGAATCACGGTGATGTGATCAGACTTATAAATTGGCTACTTGCGACAAAAGCACTACACAGCTGTCAAGATCGAGGAGGGTTGATGCCGGACTCCAAAACAACGAATACCTGAGCGCGACAGGGATTTGTAGGTGAGAGGCGACGTTAACTTATATATCCTCTCGTGGTAGCTGTGTGGTTAAAGGCGCTTCACTGTACTGATTTCTTGGTTCCTAGGTTCGCGCCCGGGAGCCGACGAAATTATTATCAACCAAAAATTCCCCTTCAGTTAATATTTATGAAAATATATTAATTCTGCGGTAGAGCGAATTAGATATTAAAGGACATTTGTAGCTTAATGCGTATATATATATATATATATATATATATATATATATATATATATATATATGTATAATATTTACAACTTGTGATTCGGTACCAATATGAGATCGAAATTGGATCTAGACTAAATAACTATCAGGACCCATTCCCATACCCAGATCCATTACCCATACCCATACCCAGAAGTGTGAGGAGGTGCACAGTATTCGATTGCAAACCACTCGTCCCAACCGATTGAAGTATGATCATGGGATGACGAGGGAGCGGGGTGGGGCGGGGGGTTGGGGGGGGGGGGGTGGGGGGGGGGGAGGGGGAGGGGGGTTTTGAGTTGAAGGGGAGGGGAGGGAGGGAGGGGGTAGGAAGGAGGACCTGTAAGGCCAGCTCTCGAAGAAGTTGATAGCGTCGTCATCATCATCATTATCATGCGCCATTACTAATCATTCCCCCCCTTTTTTTTCACGATTTTGAAAGATCCTCTAGATCTTAGAAGTGTCGTCTCCTCTTAATGCGCATATATATATATATATATATATATATATATATATATATATATATATATATATATATATCTATATATATCTACGACCTACACAGGTATCCTAAAGTCGTACACTACGACAATTTAAGCCAATCCTAAAGGTGACAACGTTATACGGGTCAGTTGTCACTCAATCACTCTAAAAGCCTCCTCCTACTCACATCAAAGCTCAACAGGGTCCGATCCCTATTGTTTACAGGGGGGACTGAGAGGTGTACTGTCTGCATTGTTCCCGAATTTTTTTATGACCAACCATCCCCCGCCCGCCCGCCTGCCTGCCCGCGCCCAATTCGAGCCAATGAATCGACGTGACGGGATCAGAAAGGAGACAGTACTCCATCAAAGGAATGTAGGTGACACTGAACTCGCCATATTGATTGGTCAGATTTAATAGCACTGAAGAACTTATATGGTAGACTTGTTGTTAACTGGGTTGAATTGTTTACTGCTGTTGATCGTTTGCAAAATTTATATGATTATTTTGATATGATGGGGTTATTGGACTTAAATATTTGGTGGTGTAGATTTTTTGCAGTTATTTTATGATATATATTTTTGATTATGTTATTTTTTTGTACGTTATTTTTATTCATACGTATAGATTACCTAAAACGAATATTCGTTCTCTAATTCCTCATAGCAATTGATGAATATTTACGAAAGATATTGTTCAACAAATTATGAGAATGATTTAAGAAACATTAGATATGCGTCACACAAACAAAATTAGCCTTAAGTACTAAATGAAAGCAATTGAAAATTAAGTGCTTTGCGATCTTCTGTGGATTATTATAAAAAATATAGTGGAATATTATAGTGACCAAGTATTAACTCTATCAACAATCTGCCTGCTTTCATATTGCAAAATCATTATCACTGTAACGTGTCCTAAAGAAAGCAAAGAAAAGGAGAGAGAGAGAGAGAGAGAGAGAGAGAGAGAGAGAGAGAGAGAGAGAGAGAGAGAGAGAGTGTCTGTGTATGTATTTATATATTTACATATATATATATATATATTATATATATATATATATATATAATATATATATATATATATATATATATATATATACAGACAGACAGACAGACAGACAGACAGACAGACAGACAGCAGACAGACAGACAGACAGACAGACAGACAACAGACAGACAGACAGCAGACAGCAACAGACGACGACAGACAGACAGACAGACAGACGCGGACCATTCATCATAACGCTTCATCCGGCATACCTACGTAATCAAACGTATGCGTATAAGTAATCACAATAACCTTAATAGGCATTACTCTCTCTCTCTCTCTCTCTCTCTCTCTCTCTCTCTCTCTCTCTCTCTCTCTCTCTCTCTCATGGAATTCCTCCGTGAGGCGTCAGATGAGGTCATGGCAGTTAATTAAAGAAATCCTGACAGGTATCACCATTTCGTCGCGATAGATTCGGGTCTGGGGGACAGGACACCATTCATTATGAAGTGAAAAGAAGGCGTCCTTTCTTCGTAGACAGACAGACGGACAGACATGCAGATAGAAAGACATGCAGACAAGTCTTTTCGTACATTTTTTTCTCGTTCGTCTTATAGGTAAGCAGTAGTTTCGTCTATAGTACAAAATTTTACTAAGAATGATATAATTTATTTTTAAGCAGACACTCTTGTGAAATGAATGAGTCCCTTCTTCGTAGACAGACAGACAGACAGATGTAACCAACATACAGAAGGGGCTAGGGGTGGGGCTGGATGGGTGGTGGTTGTTCACCAGCGCAATTTTTGGTAATTTTTTTTTCTTGTTCGTCTGCTTAAGTACACAAAGATTTTGTTTCGCTAAGCCGAGGAAGGTATTTTACTAGAAATATTTTTTTTTTAAATAGGCAATTGCAATAATAATAATAATAATAATAATAATATAATAATAATAATAATAATAATAATAATAATAATAAAACACCAAGAGATGAAGGACACGATCAGGAAAGAATATATGCAGAGACTCAAGGCGATACTCAAGTCAAAACTCAACGCCAGAAATATGATAAAAGCCATAAACACATGGGCAGTGCCAGTAATCAGATACAGAGCAGGAATAGTGGAATGGACGAAGGCAGAACTCCGCAACATAGACCAGAAAACTAGGAAACATGACAATACACAAAGCACTACACCCAAGAGCAAATACGGACAGACTATACATAACACGAAAGGAAGGAGGGAGAGGACTACTAAGCATAGAGGACTGCGTCAACATCGAGAACAGAGCACTGGGGCAATATCTGAAAACCAGTGAAGACGAGTGGCTCAAGAGTGCATGGGAAGAAGGACTGATAAAAGTAGACGAAGACCCAGAAATATACAGAGACAGGAGAAAGACAAACAGAACAGAGAAATGGCACAACAAACCAATGCACGGACAATACATGAGACAGACTAAAGAACTGCCCAGCGATGATAGATGGAAATGGTTACAGAGGGGAAAGCTCAAGAAGGAAACTGAAGGAATGATAACAGCGGCAAAAGATCAAGCCCTAAGAACCATATATATCCAAAGAACGATAGATGGAAATAACATCTCTCCCATATGTAGGAAGTGCAATACGAAAAATGAGACCATAAACCACATAGCAAGCGAATGAATGGCAATTGCTCAGAACCAGTACAAAAAGAGGCATGATTCAGTGGCAAAAGCCCTCCACTGGAGTCTGTGCAAGAAACATCAGCTACCTTGCAGTAATAAGTGGTACGAGCACCAACCTGAGGGAGTGATAGAAAACGATCAGGCAAAGATCCTCTGGGACTATGGTATCAGAACAGATAGAGTGATACGTGCAAATAGACCAGACGTGACGTTGATTGACAAAATCAAGAAGAAAGTATCACTCATTGATGTCGCAATACCATGGGACACCAGAGTTGAAGAAAAAGAAAGGGAAAAAATGGGTAAGTATCAAGACCTGAAAATAGAAATAAGGATATGGGATATGCCAGTGGAAATTGTACCCATAATCATAGGAACACTAGGCACGATCCCAAGATCCCTGAAAAGGAATCTGGAAAAACTAGAGGCTGAAGTAGCTCCAGGACTCATGGAGAAGAGTGTGATCCTAGAAACGGCGCACATAGTAAGAAGAGTGATGGACTCCTAAGGAGGCAGGATGCAACCCAGAACCCCACACTATAAATACCACCCAGTCGGATTGGAGGACTGTGATAAACCCAAAATAATAATAATTATTGATAATAATAATATTTACTTCCATTTTCCATTCTTTCTTGTTAAATATATAATATATATATATATATATATATATGTATATTATATATATAATAATTAATATTATATGTATATATATATATATATATATATTATATATAATTATGTATATGTATAATATAATTATGTAATGTATGTGTGTGTGTGTAAACAGACAAAATCCACGAAGGAAGGAGAAAGGATGATGTTCTGCAAGGCCTTTCGACTCGCTGTCCTTTCTTATACTATATATTCATCACGTTCCATATTGTCCTGATTCAGTTATACATATGTGTGTTGTGTTATATATATGTATATATATATATATATATATTATATATATATACATATTTATATATATATGTGTGTATGTATGTATATGAAACCCTCTACACTTATCACCATCATCACTATCACCCCTGGAATGCCAAGGAAAGTGAGAAGAGAATGGGAGACCTTGTCAGCAGGTGGAGTTAGGACATTTTAATTAGACACGAATTGAATTCCTTCAGAGGACGGCGAGAGGAGAGATTAAGAATATTTACCCCTCTCTCTCTCTCTCTCTCTCTCTCTCGTGCTCATTATTCGCCACTGAAAGTGAGGGAAGAATGATTGCTGAGAGAGAGAGAGAGAGTGTTAAATATAGATGCAGTATCTATAAATATCTATGATGTTCTGTATTTAGTCGGTGATCAATTATTGTAGGAATTCCGAAGTCAATCCCCCAAGCAAATCCTTCTGTGGCCTTTTGCCGGCTCTCTTTTTACTCTCTTGCCTTCCTTTGACTTTCTTTTACTTTCTAAGCTTCCTTTTACTTTCTTGTTTTCCTTTTACTTTCTAATCTTCCTTTTACTTTTTAATCTTCCTTTTACTTTCTGTCTTCCTTTTACTTTCTAATATTCCTTTTTCTCTCCAATCTCCATTTTACTCTCTAATCTTCCTTTTACTTTCTAATATTCCTTGTACTTTCTGCCTTCCTTTTACTTTCTAGGCTTCCTTGTACTTTCTGTCATCCCTTTACTCTCTGCCTTCCTTTTACTCTCTAATCTTCTTTTTACTTTCTAATCTTCCCTTTACTTTTTAATCTTCCTTGTACTTTCTAATCTTCAACATCTTCGTCCTTGAATGACTCATGGGAATAGTTTCTTGCGCTGAATGGTTTCGGTAGCAAAATATGATAAGGTTACACATACGTCTGTCTGTCTGTCTGTCTGTCTGTCTGTCTGCTTAGCCCACACGTGAAACTCTTCGGAAACAAACATGCGCGCGCACGTGTGTGTGTGTGTGTGTTTATACACAGTTTTTTGTGAGTTGATGTGCATGAGTTAATTCGTATCATCAGTCGGTCCGCTTTGCTGCCCTCTGATGTCAAAATGACGTGTTTGTTTATTGTTTGTGGAACACGTCTTTGGCGTGGCATTTATATGAGGATTTTGGCACTGGCTGCTTGCTCATGTTTCTCTCTCTCTCTCTCTCTCTCTCTAAAACACACACAAATATTATATATATATATATATATATATATATATATATATATATATATATCATATTTTATGTATATATTCTACCTAAATTATACTAATAGTAATTCTTATTGGAGAATGATGGTCAATGCTATTCTAGATTTTTGTTTATTGATTTCTCTCTCTCTCTCTCTCTCTCTCTCTCTCTCTCTCTCTCTCTCTCTCTCTCTATGACTTCTTGTGTAGAGAGAGAGAGAAGCGAGAGCAGGGAAAGGAGAAAATACGATAAGAATCCCACTTTCTCTTCCTCACACGTGTTCCCCAACTGGAATATCCTCCTCCTCCTCCTCCTCCTTCTTCCAGTCATCTGCTGCAAACGATGTCACGATCCAGACCTGTCGTATTACATCACCAATAACATCTGGAACACAAGCATCAACAACATCAATAACTGGTGTATGATTAATGCTGCTCCTGGGATGTTATTGACCCTTTAGTGTTTGAGGTTGGCAGGAGGGCCGGGTGGGTAGAGCAGAGCAGGAGGGGGTTTTGGCCCCCGCTCCCCACCCCCTTCCCAACTTACTGATGCTGCAGAGGCAAAATCGCTGTCCGTCTTCTTGTCCTTCTGTTGCTGTTGATAACAGCGCTGATAAAGGCATTAAAGCTGCATTGAGCACAGCCCTAACAGCCTAACACCCCTCTCCCTAGTACCACCCACCAGCCCACCCCACCACCAGCCACCCTCACCCCTCCTCCCAACCTCTCCACCACCACCACCATCATCACGCTGCCGCACCCAGCTCAAACTGATAGAGAGAGAGAGAGAGAGAGAGAGAGATCAGGTGGTATGAGTCACGAGATCTTAATGTTTGATTTGGGTTTTTGTATGACGCAGACGCTACAGATTTGTATTATTATTATTATTATTATTATTATTATTATTATTATTATTATTATTATATTATTAAAACCTGTATTTTAAACTTTATTTTTTTTTTACAAAAAAAAAAAAAACATTCTGTTGCAAAACATGTGTCGGATTTTCAACATATAATCATACGAAAAAAAATTACAATAAAAAAAACGCTGGAATGATAATTCTTTATAAATTAGAGTTTAGTTTCCCTCTTTATTTTCCTTTGAGTTAATCAACCCTTTTTTCTATTCTTCTTCTATGAGGTGTCAGTCAACTGCATCGTCCCAAAAACTTCGAAATGACCCGATAAATCAGGACGTCCTTTTATCATTTGAATTCAGTCTTAAACATCAACTTTCCCTCGATCTGAATCAATCTCTACCCAATCTAATCAAGTTGTCAACTCTTTTGACTCTCTAATTTTGGAAGCCTCTACTTTCTCTCCTGTCAAATCCGGAGAGTTTCGTCAACATCGGCTGTTTTTCATTTATTTTTCTCTAGTGGGATGGAAAGTGGGCGTCTGTCTCTCTCTCTCTCTCTCTCTCTCTCTCTCTCTCTCTCACACACACACACACACACACACACACACACACAGAAGTGGGTGAAGTTGACTGTGGGTGACTTGGAGTCTGTGAGTGTCTTTGGAAATTTATGAGTGTGTGAATGTCTTTTAGTCCGTGAAAGTCTTGGGAGTCTGTGGTTGTCTTTGAAAGTCTATGAGTCTGAATGTCCCTCAGAGTCTGTGAAAGTCTTTGGGAGTCTGTGAGAGTCTGTGGGTGTCTTTGGAAGTTTATGACAGTCTGTATGTCCCTTAGAGTCTGGGAAAGTCTTTGAAAGTGTCTTTGGAAGTCTATGAGTCTGAATGTCACTTAGAGTCTGTGAAAGTCTTGGGAGTCTGTGGTGATCTGGAGGGTCTGTGAGTGTCTTTGCAAGTTATGAGAGTCTGAATGTCTTTAGAGTCTGTAAAAGTCTTTAGGAGTAATGTGAGAGTCCGTGGGTGTCTGAAGAGTCTGTGGAAGCATAGTGTGTCTATGAGAGTCTGTGGGAGTTTTGGATAGCCTGTAGGAGTCTGTGGGAGTCTATGGGAATCTTTGAGAGTAATGTGAGAGCATGTTAAATTTAGGAAAATGAATTAAATAAACTTTTAAAGTTTCCAAAAATGAGAGAAGTAGATTAGGAATCGGGCTATTATTATTCATACTAGGAATCAGGCTTTATTCATACTAGGAATCAGGCTTTTTATTCATACTAGGAATCAGGCTTTATTCATACTAGGAATCAAGCTTTTTATTCATACTAGAAATCAGGCTTTATTCATACTAGGAATCAGGCTTTTTATTCATACTAGGAATCAGGCTTTTTTCATACTAGGAATCAGGCTTTATTCATACTAGGAATCAAGCTTTTTATTCATACTAGGAATCAAGCTTTTTATTCTTGCTAGGAATCAAGCTTTTTATTCATACTAGGAATCAAGCTTTTTATTCATACTAGGAATCAGGCTTTATTCATACTCGGAATCAAGCTTTTTATTCATACTAGGAATCAAGCTTTTTATTCATACTAGGAATCAAGCTTTTTATGCATACTAGGAATCAAGCTTTTTATTCATCTTTTTACTAGGAACTCAAGCTTTTTGGATTCATACTAGGAACTCAGCTTTTTCATTCTTACTACTAGGAATCAAGCTTTTTATTCATACTAGGAATCAGCTTTTTATTCATACTAGGAAATCAGGCTTATTCATACGGAATGGAATGCAGGCTCAAGCTTTTATTCATACTAGGAATCAGGCTTTTTTTCATACTAGGAATCAGGCTTTATTCATACTAGGAACCAAGCTTTTTATTCATACTAGGAATCAAGCTTTTTATTCATACTAGGAATCAAGCTTTTTATGCATACTAGGAATCAAGCTTTTTATTCATACTAGGAATCAAGCTTTTTATTCATACTAGGAATCAGGCTTTATTCTTACTAGGAATCAAGCTTTTTATTCATACTAGGAATCAAGCTTTTTATTCATACTAGGAATCAGGCTTTTTATTCATACTAGGAATCAAGCTTTTTATTCATACTAGGAATCAGGCTTTTTATTCATACTAGGAATCAAGCTTTTTATTCATACTAGGAATCAAGCTTTTTATTCATACTAGGAATCCGGTTTTTCAATCCCCACAAGGAATCAGGCTTCTCCAGTCATGCTAGGTTTCAGGTTTTCGTGCCACATAAGGAATCGGTCTTTTCAATTCACACTAGGAATCAAGCTTTTCAATTCATGCCAGGAATCAGGCTTTTCCATTCACGCTAAGAATCAGGCTTTTCAATTCACACTAAGAATCAGGCTTTCAGTTCATACTAGGAAACAGGCGTTTTAATTCATGCTAGGAATCAGGTTTTTCAAGTCATACTAGGAATGGAGATTTTCCATTTATACTAGGAATCAGGATTTTCAATTCACACTAGGAATCGGTCTTTTCAATTCATATTAGGAATCGGGCTTTTCAATTTACACTAGGAATCAGGCCAAACTATTGAAGCTATTTTCTGCTTATGAAGTATCTCTATAATGCATTAATTTGTTTACTTATAGATTATATTGTCTTTGCGTCAATACCCAATTCTTTATTTGTTCAGAGGTTTTGTTGCAAGAAACCACACCGCCCCCCCTAATAGAGGACAGTGGGAATTGGGAATTTTAATATGACGCTATTCACAATGCACTGCAATTGTTCCTTTCTATAGAAACCTCCACTCCCAAAGAAAAAATATATAATAATTTAGGTTTTTTTTGGGGGGGTCGTGCCTCAGTATATAATTATTGAAGGTCATTACTTGTCCTTTTAATTTTTTATTTTTTTTATTTTCATTTTTTTTTTTTACGAATTCGCCTGATGAATTATGTTGATGAACTGAATTCTTGGAATATCGGTTCATTAAGTTCAAAGGGCAGCCTATTGAACCTGGCGTTATTTCTTAATACCTATTGATATTAATAAGTCTGGCAAAGGTCACCTCGTCACCATTCTCTGCCCACACGCACGGACAGAGAGAGAGAGAGAGAGAGAGAGAGAGAGAGAGAGAGAGAGAGAGAGAGAGAGAGAAGGAAAAATCAATTTGACATGGTTAAGCCTGGAAAAATATTTTAAGTTATGCTACTTCGGTTAAGTGCTGATTTGGAGAGAGAGAGAGAGAGAGAGAGAGACTTTCATAGCCTATTGTTACTACTGATGGTTGTGTGCTTGTATGTGTGTGTGTGTGTGTATGAGCGAGAGAGAAAGAGAGATTTTGAATGATTTCAGCCTGGAAAAATAGCTTGAAAATAGCTTCAATTTATGTTATTTCACTTAAGCGCTGATCCGGTTTTTAAAAGCGTTTCTCTGACACGAGATTGTTGCCATAAAAAATTATTCCCCTCCTAGTTTGCTTTTACGCCCACTAATTCACGATTGCTTGCAAGCATACGGTCTTGAAATGTTGGTTCGGTTCCCTAGAAAACTCTTAATATAGGATACATTCCAAATTTCCGAACGTATGACAATATGTAGAAAATCTCGTTCCAAATCTTCATGAAATTCAGTGTAGGTGAGTTTAATTTTTGTAAATCTTTTTTTTACAATCCGGGGCACGCTGTAAATCCAGGCTGCATTTACAGTATTAAAGAATCGTGGCCCTTGTTGAGTGGTCAAATGAAACGAGATAGTATAATGTTGAATCCTCTTTTGTTTTTTTATTATTTTGTTACAATTTTCTTTCCCAACGACATCAAAATGCAAAGTCGTCACTGGGCATAGTTCCTTTATGTAATTTCTGTTGTGACTGCTAGTATATGTAATTCCTTAATGCAATTTTCTATATGTGGTTCATGTATGTAATTCTTATATGTGGTTCATGTATGCAATCTCTGTATGTAATTCTTGTATGTAGTTCATGTATGTAATTCCTGTATGTAATTCTTGTATGAAGTTCCTGTATGCAATGTCAGTATGTAATTCCTGTATGAAATTTCTGTGTGTAATTTATGTATAAAATCCTTGTATGTAATTCTTGTGTGAAATTCCTGTATATAATTCCTCTATGCAATAAATGTAATTCCTGTATGAAATTTCTGTATGTAATTCTGTATACAATTTCTTTATGTAATTTCTTTATGTAATTCCTGTATGTAATGTCTGTATGAAATTCATGTATGTAATTTCATTATGTAATTCCTGTATGTAATGTCTGTATGAAATTCATGTATGTAATTTCTTTATGTAATTCCTGTATGTAATGTCTGTATGAAATTCATGTATGTAATTCCTGTATGGAATTTCTGTATGTAATTCCTCTCTGTAATTTCTGTATGAAAGTCATGTATACAATTCCTGTATGTAATTCTGTATGGAATTCTTGTATGTAATTTCTTTATGAAAGTCATGTATGTAATTCCTGTATGCGATATCTTTATGTAATTTCTGATCTTGCTATTGGGAGGGTCTGTTTTGACAAGAATTATATTAATGGCTCTAGTAAGATTGATTGGTTTGATTACGTTAACTGGCGTTGCACATCCATTTTAAGATTGTATCTTAAGCGCACTACTGATTAAATGTTGTCAGTCAGTTAACTAGGACCTGTCAAAATTTGTATTAAATTTTTTTTATCATTTTGGTTTTTTTTTTTTGGTTGGTGACGTCATCAAGGTTCCAGAGTTAATATGAAAATGATTTTTTTTTTCGCCTAAAATGTCTTATTAGAAGTCAAAGCGACTTTGGTGTTAATGAAGTGAGTATCATGTACTAACACCATTAGTGCTATGAAGTTTTTTTTTTCGTTAATTCTAAATAGACAGTCACTTTTATATATTTTTCGTGCTGTTGAAAGCAAGGATGAATGTCCTTTATTATTTACAAATCCGCATTTTATTAGCCTCAGTCTATATTTCTCATGATTATTTTTCTTTTCGTAAAGAATAGAGGTAACTATGGAAACCGTATATGAGTTGGTCTCTCTAATATCCTTGCGTTTGTTATTACATTAAATAATGTCTGTGTGTGTGTGTGTGTGTTTTATACCAAGGTTTCAGAGTAATTTATTTAGAATTCATACCAAAGTTCTACTAGAGGTGGGCCTAGTGACTTAAATTTTATTTACTAGATTTCCAACTAATGATATCCGAAAGTATATACCTCTCTTTTTTTTTGCGGGGGCGGGGGGCGTGGCAGGTAGGTCGGTGGGTTTAGGATAATGGAGAGTGTGGGGAGGAGGAGGAGGAGGAGGAGGGGAGGGGAAAATCAGATCAGCCAGCCTTGGCGGAGGTTTGTGATCTCGAACCCAATTTTTTGTTCTCTCTCTTATATTACCTTTTGGTTGTGTAATTATATATAACACTTATAATGAAGCTTTATATATCGGAAAAGGAGTAGGCCTGATATTCTCGTTTCTGATCTCGCAGCCTCCGTCAGCTGTAGGCTAAAGAGGCCTCTCTGACCTTCTGCCATGACCTTGAATAGAAGAGAGAGAGAGAGAGAGAGAGAGAGAGAGAGAGAGAGAGAGAGGAGGCGACCTTTGGTTTTTCTGACCTTTTCGGCAGGAGCAGGCCGCCTCTCGCTTCATAATTCACTCGGGTTTTCCTTTCTCTCTCTCTCTCTCTCTCTCTCTCTCTCTCTCTCTCTCTCTCTCTCTTATGCTGCTGCAGCGTCGCCGTCAGGGAGGGATGTAGGGTGATTTTTTTAAATTTTTTGTTTTGTTTCAATTCAGAATTTTGCCATTGAAAGTTGTTTCTGCTGGAGGTCAGTTTCTTACTCTCAGTTGAGAGTTTTTTTATTTTAATTTTTTTTTATTTTTTGGGAATCAAATTTTTTTTTATCAATTTTCTAAAATTTGAAAGTTGAGATTTTTTTTTTAATCCATAGATTAAGCCAATTCGGTGGGGCTAGTTAGGAATGAACCCAAGTGGTGATTACTCTCTCTCTCTCTCTCTCTCTCTCTCTCTCTCTCTCTCTCTCTCTCTCTCTCTCTCTCCAACACACAGACACTTAAACGCTAAAAGACAAAACCATACATTTTCACATTTATTAAAAAGAAAAAAAATTTAAACAGATCATCTCTTCCTAATTATTGATTCTCGCTCTCTCCTCTTTATATCCCCCAACCCACCACGACTGTAGGTATGTAGTATATCCCACGCAACGGGAACACCCACAATGGAGAGAGGTGTTATACTAGATTATATCTCCCTCGCTGTCACGCGAAATTACCTTCCGTCTTCTTTGGGTCGTGAATTCTAGAGCATTTGATTTTTCATTTCACTCATTTAAACTCATTTCGTCAATATATTTTAGCAGCTGGATACATTTTTTTATTTATTTATTTATTTATTTATTTATTTTTTATTTATTTTCTGTCTCTTTTTCACTCATTTCAACTGTATGATTTAACAGACTATATTTATATATATATTTTTATTAATTTGTTTATTTATTACCTGGAATATTATTGCCGATAATTTCTCACCCTTTTTTGTGGGATAATAATAATAATAATAATAATAATAATAATAATAATAATAATAATAATAATAATAATAATAATAATAATAATAACACCATGGGGACACTAGAGTTGAAGAGAAAGAAAGGAAAAAAATGGATAAGTATCAAGACCTGAAAATAGAAATAAGGAGGATATGGGATATGCCAGTGGAAACTGTACCCATAATCATAGGAACACTAGGCACGATCCCAAGATCCCTGAAAAGGAATCTGGAAAAGCTAGAGGCTGAAGTAGCTCCAGGCCTCATGCACAAGTGTGTGCTCCTAGAAACAGCAAACATAGTAAGAAAAGTGATGGACTCATAAGGGGGCAGGATGCAACCCGGAACCCAATACTATAAGTACCGTACAGTCGAATTGGAGGACTGTGATAGACCAGAATAATAATAATGATAATAAATAAATAAAAAATAAATAAATGATAGTAATAACAACAATAATAATAATAGTAATAAATTTCATTTCAGCCCAAGGTCATATACTAGGAATATACGAAGAACAGACAGTAACATACACAATCTAGACTCATACACGAGATGACATGATAAAAAAAATGACAAATCGGGAATATCCACGATTGCCGAAAGAGTAAAAAAAAATATTATTCATAATAATGGTAATGACAGTAATATTATTGAGACTAGAAATAAAAAACATAGAGAATTATGACGATTAAAAAAACATTGCATACATTAAACTTCCAGCTAAGGACCTTCTGTGGTTACAGAAGTCGGGTCCAAAAAAAAATGACAAATCGGGAATATCCCCAATTACTGAAGGAGTAAAAAAAATATTACTCCTAATAAAGGTAACGACAGTAATATTATTGAGAATAGAAATAAAATACATAAAGAATTATGACAATTAAAAAAAACATTGCATACATTTGACTTCCAGCTAAGGACCTTATTTGGTTACAGAAGTCAGGTCCAGAAGACTAAATACAAAAATCTTATTTATTTCAAGCGAGTCACTCTGGGTTGGAAAGAACAGACGCCCGAACTGTTAAGGGAGATGGATCCTTAACTATTTGGCCAGTCATCGCACTAATTAACATTCAGGGGGCTGAATTTCATTGCTTTAAATGCCGCCAGTGCAATGTGGGGCATTGTGGGGGGGGGGGGGGGGGGGGGGGGGGGGGTCTCTGCGGCGTCCCTACGGCCCCTAATCTTCCTTTTCTCAACCTTCTTCTCTTTTCTTTCATTTTCCTTTACTCAACCTTCTTCTCTTTTCTTTCATCTTCCTTTACTCAACCTTCTTCTCTTTTCTTCCATCTCCGTTTACTCAACCTTCTTCTCTTTTCTTCCATCTCCGTTTACTTAACCTTCTTCTCTTGCTTCCATCTTCCTGTTCTCAACCTTCTTCTCTTTCTATCATCTTCCTTTACTCGACCTTCTTCTCTTTTCTTTCATCTCCCTTTACTTAACCTTCTTCTCTTTCTTCCATCTCCCTTTTCTCAACCTTCTTCTGGCAATCGTTTCCTCCTGTCACGCCTTTCAAACCTTTCCACTCTCCGTTTCATCGCTGAATGACCTCGTCATGGGTCCCACCACTTGACCTTTGGCCTAAATTCTATATTCCATTTCATTTCATACAAACAATTGACCCTCGTGTTTTTTATTTATTTATTTATTTGTTTTGTTCCTTTATCATCAAAATCTGAATCTACTCATTCGTAAGATCGTTCATGTACTAAAGTCCTTTCTTTATACTTTCCAAATATCTCAGTTCAGCCATTTGACGCCTTGATGAGTGACATTGGTGCATGTCTCCCTGGTTTCTCTATTATTATTATTATTATTATTATTATTATTATTATTATTATTATTATTATTATTATTATTAACTTATCCAGCATTCCGTCAATACAGGAATAATAATAATAATAATAATAATAATAATATAATAATGAAATAATAAGAACTGAAGGGATAAGCTACCAGATGGAGCAACATCAAAACACATAGATGAGACAGGAATACAAATACCTGGGAATAATGGAAGTAGGAGATATAAAACACCAAAGAGATGAAGGACACGATCAGGAAAGAATATATGCAGAGAACTCAAAGGCGATACTCAAGTCAAAACTCAACGCCCGGAAATAATGATAAAAGCCATAAACACTGGGCAGTGCCAGTAATCAGTACAGCGCAGGAATAGGTGGAATGGACGAAGGCAGAACTCGCAGCATAGATCAGAAACCCAGGAAACAAATGACAATACACAAAGCACTAACACCCAAGAGCAAATACGGGGACGACTATACATACGGAAAAGGGAAAGGAGGAGAGAGGGGATACTAAGTATAGAGGACTGCGTCAACATTGAACACAGAGCACTGGGGCAATATCTGAAACCAGTGAAGACGAGTGGCTAAAGAGTGCATGGGGAAGAAGGACTAATAAAAGTAGACGAAGCCCAGAAAATAATTCAGAGACAGGAGAAAGACAGAAAGACAGAGGACTGGCACAAACAAACCAATGCACGGACAATACATGAGACCGACTAAAGAACTAGCCAGCGATGGACAAATTGGCCAATGGCTACAGAGGGGAGAGCTAAAGAAGGAAACTGAGGAATGATAACAGCGGCACAAGATCAGGCCTAAGAACCAGATATGTTTCAAGTACGATAGACGGAAATAACATCTCTCCATATGTAGGAAGTGCAATACGAAAAAATGAAAACCATAAACCACATAGCAAGTGAATGCCCCGGCACTTTGCACAGAACCCAGTACAAAAAAGAGGCATGATTCAGTGGCAAAAGCCCTCCACTGGAGCCTGTGCAAGAAACATCAGCTACCTTGCAGTAATAAGTGGTACGAGCACCAACCCTGAGGGAGTGATAGAAAACGATCAGGCAAAGATCCTCTGGGACGGAATGGTATCAGAACGGATAGGGTGATACGTGCAAATAGACCAGACGTGACGTTGATTGACAAGTCAAGAAGAAAGTTAATCACTCATTGATGTCGCAATACCATGGGACACCAGAGTTGAAGAGAAAGAGAGGGAAAAAAATGGATAAGTATCAAGATCTGAAAATAGAAAATAAGAAGGATATGGGATATGCCAGTGGAAATCGTACCCATAATCATAGGAGCACTAGGCACGATCCAAGATCTGTGAAAAAGGAATCTAGAAAACCTAGAGGCTGAAGTAGCTCCAGGTCTCATGCAGAAGTAGTGTGATCCTAGAAACGGCACACCATAGTAAGAAAGTGATGGACTCCTCAAGGAGGCAGGATGCAACCCGGAACCCACACTATAAATACCACCCAGTCGAATTGGAGGACTGTGATAGAGCAAAAAAAAAAAAAAAAAAAAAAAAAAATAAAAAAAAAATAATAATAATAATAATAATATAATTTTGTGGAGTCTAATCACAAGCCTCCAATTCGACTGGGTGGTATTTATAGTGTTGGGGGGGTTCCGGGGGTTGTATCCTGCCTCCTTATAGGAGTCCATCACTTTTCTCACTATTTGCGTTTCTAGGATCACACTCTTCTGCATGAGTCCTGGAGCTACTTCGGCATCTAGGTTTTCCAGGTTCATTTTCAGGGATCTTAGGACCGTTCTTAGCGTCCTTGTGATTATGGAGACAATTTCCTCTGGCATATCCCATATCCTTCTTATTTCTTTTTATTTTTCAGATCTTGATACTTATCCATTTTTTCCCTCTCTTTCTCTTCAACTCTGGTGTCACCATGGTATTGCGACGTCAATGAGTGATACTTTCTTCTTGACTTTGTCAATCAACGTCACGCCCTGGTCTATTTGCACGTATCATCCTATGTTCTGATATTTATTATTATTATATTATTATTATTATTATTATTATTATTATTTCAGTAGATGAAAGATATAATGAGACCAAAATAGAGGAAGCAGTAAGTGTGGACGATGCCTTTTTAAATATATATACTGTAATGCCACGGCTTGCTTGGTCATAGTCCTGGAGGGGGGGGGGGGGGGGTGAGAGAGGGGGGAGGTCCCCACCTGGGCTTGGACAGAGGTAGGGGATGGGGGTGGTGGGGTGTCAGGGAAAGGTAAGCTGACCTCTGACTTTTGGTACTACCGGGTAGGAGCAAGAGAGAGAGAGAGAGAGAGAGAGAGAGAGAGAGAGAGAGAGGGGGGGGGGGATTGTGTGTGGGTGGGGGTATTCGAATTGAAGAGAGAGAGAGAGAGAGAGAGAGAGAGAGAGAGAGAGAGAGTGGCTAATTCATTACAACGCTTCATCCATCACGGTTTAGAATACTGCTTTTCCTATCTCTCTCTCTCTCTCTCTCTCTCTCTCTCTCTCTCTCTCTCTCTCTCTCGCGAGGCTTTCAAGAGATGATTTGCTTGTTGTGTTCCTTTAACATTTAAGCTTTTGTTGTTGTTGTTGTTATTGTTGTTGTTGTAGTTGGTTGTTCCCACTGAGAGGGCAGTTCATGGAAAGAGTGATGTAAGCGTCTCTCTCTCTCTCTCTCTCTCTCTCTCTCTCTCTCTCTCCATATTATTTTGAAGCTTTTTAGGAATTGTGTTCTGTACATAGGATTATAATGTTTCCTATCATGAAGCTGTTTACTCTAATAAAGGATATAAATATACATGTGCATATGTATACTTATACTTTCATACATTTATATGTGTATATGCATGCATGTATATGTATGCATGCATGTATGTATTTCTGTATGTATATACATGCAACATGTATGCAGTATGTATTTATGCATGCATGTATGTATGTATGTATGAATGTATGTATCATACCTTCATGAATTAAATTCCTTTCGCCTCATTTTAATTCCTCCAGGTAAAAACGCTTGATAAATAACAGAAAATAAAACAAAAATAAAAATATTCTAAAAATCAAAACAGAATAAAGCTGTGATTATTTTAACCTCGTGGAGAAAATTGCAGACGTAATTAATTCTTTAATGGGTCTGAGACCCGACGTGTGCCCCCCCCCTTCCCCCCACCCCACCCATCTTGCCACCCCCCCACCCACCCACCTGCCCCCCCCCCCTTCTCTCTGAAAATGTTTTTTCACGATTTTATTTGTCTATCGATTGTTTCCTCCTCTCTCTCTCTCTATTCTCTAATCGCTCTCTCTCTCTCTCGTCTCTCTCTCTCTCTCTCTCTTCTCCTCTCTGTACTATTATTTTTACTTCTTGTTTAACTAAATTTTATATGTATTTTTATAATTATTTTTACTTCTTGTTTAACTTTATTTATATATTTAAAATTTTTACGTTATTATTTTTACCTCTTGTTTGACTCATTTTTTTTATACTTACTATTTTTGTTATTATTTTTTACTTCGTTTGATTTTTTTTTATTTTTTTTATAACTTTTTTTTTTATTATTTACCAATTATTCTTTTCATCATTGATATTCATGTTTTCCTCTTTATATTATCTGCATTTATTGATTAATTAATCTGTTGCCTAATTCTTTACTCCCAATATTTCGTATTTTACTTTTATCCTTTTTATATCAGATATAATTTTTCATCTTGCGTTTTAACATAATTCCTTAGACCTTCATTTCAAAAATTTATATCGATATAGTTTACATCTAATCATTTTTATATCAGATATTGCTAATTTAATTCATATTTTTCATATAAATTTCCCGCTACCGATCTTTTGCATTTAACATATGTTTATTTTTATATCGGGTATATTCCTGTTTTCAACCATATCTATCAATCCATCGTTTTTTTTATTTCTCTTTCATTTATCACTTTATTTCGTCCTCGTGTGTGTGTTTAATTCCACTTCCTCATTCTGTGTGGTGTCCGCGATTATCAGTCGAACTTGGCCTGAGAAGTGGATTAGTAGTAGACTGGATATCGTATATAATACTTTTGCTTATTTAAATGGATCTAGTGAAGATTAGCGACCCTAGTATTTATCAAGACAATATATACGTATCAAAGTGGTATATACGTAATACTATTATCTTGAAAAATAGTGGGTTCGATAATCTTGACATGACCCATTTAAATATTTTAAATTTAATATATATATATATATATATATATATATATATATTATATAGTATATTATATATATGGGTATTATATATTGTCTTGATGAGTAGTAGGTTCAATAATCTTGACATGATGCATGTAATATAAATTGATCATATATAAATATATATATATATATATATATATATATATATATATTTATCTATTTAATATACTTGCCGCTGTAGTTTTCAGCGCCATTTATTCTTCCAAGTTGTTTTTCCGTGGTTCATGCGACCTCGTGCACTCTTTGTGTGTGTGTGTGTGTGTGTGTGTAAGTGGCACAGATAGCGTCCACGTCCCGTAGCCATGCTGATAAATTAGGCATTTTTTTTTTAAATCGCTACGTGATTTTGGGGAGGAGGGGGAGGAGGAGTAGTTAATGAATCACTTTGAAAGAGCACAATAATTGTCCTGTCATTTCCCTGAGTGACCTCGCAAAATGGTCTGTTGAGTGAAAGGCCAATGTTATCAATGGTAGGGCATCTCTCTTTTTTTATTCTTTGAAGTATTCTTTTTTTTTCATTTATTTCGCTCGTTTTATTTTTTTTTCCTTTGACGTATATTGTTCATTCATTTCATCCACTGCTTTTTTTACTTGTGTGTTCCGTACCTATGGAATGATTGACTTATATATACTATACTTATATATATATGTTTATATATATATATATATATATATATATTGTATATGTATATATATTATCTATATATATATATATATATATATAATATTATATATATATATATTTATATATATATACTGTTTCAGTTGCAGAAATATATTACTAATCCTAAAGTTTGGTTACAAAGATTTTTATATAAAAAAATATTTTCGTGTTTCAAAAGAATTTCAGTCTCAAGGATTTTGTTTTGAAATCCCAAGTTGAAAAAGTAATTGTCAAAATATATTTGTTAATTTTTTTATCATAAAAGTTTTTAGTCAAAACCAATTCGTCAGAAATATTTGTCAGTTTTTTTTTGTCCGATTTTTTTTCAAATTCTGCATTTTTTGAAATTTTAATTTTCAAAATAATTTTTTTTCACATTTATTTTCCAAATGTTTTAATTATAAAGAATATTTGTTAGTCACAGCTGAATTGTTAAATTATATTTGTCAAGTTTTTTTAGTTAGAACTGAATTGTCGAATTATATTTGTCAGTTTTTAGTCACAACTGAATTGTCGAATTATATTTGTCAGTTTTTTTAGTCAAAACTGAATTTTCAAATTGTGTTTGTCAAATTTTTTAGTCAAAACTAAAATGTCAGATTATATTTGTCAATTTATTTTAGTCAAAACTAAATTGTCGAATTATATTTGTCAGTTTTTAGTCAAAACTAAAATGTCAAATTATGTTTGTCAAATTTTTTAGTCAAAATTGAATTGTCAAATTATATTTGACAATTTTTTTTATGATATATTTTGTTCATGTCACTGATTCTTTTCAAGTATAAGTGACAGAACAAAGTGTCAAGAGACAAACAACTGGCCACCAAAAAAAAAAAAAAAAAAAAAAAAAAAAAAAAAAAATTCATTAATCATTCAGTTACTGAAAGATTGTTTTGAACATCAACACATTTTTTTTTATTGTTTTTTATTTTAAGCAAAGCGATGCTTCCATCTGGTCATTGAAACACGAATGGAAACAATGGAGTTGATTTAATTGAAATTTTTTCAAAGAGAGAGAGAGAGAGAGAGAGAGAGAGAGAGAGAGAGAGAGAGAGTTACAAGGATTAGGATATTTCAAAGACTTGTTAGTCCATCTGAGGAGACATCGAAGGAGTTACAAGGATTAGGATGTCTCAAAAAGAGAAGAGAGAGAGAGAGAGAGAGAGAGAGACTTACTGAATGATGCAAAGCTAATAGATTATATATCTGTCATTTTGACTTATCGAGAGAGAGAGGAGAGAGAGAGAGAGAGAGAGAGAATGATCCTAATTGATAATGCTGCTGTCATATTGACATAACGAACTTTCAGCATGATTATACTAGTAATTCTCTCTCTCTCTCTCTCTTTGTCATATCCGTAAATCTCAGCTGCATAGATTTTACCGCCTCTCTCATATCAGCCGAGTGACGTCATAGCCTGCTAGCAGTCTTCATGGAAACCAAGATTCTCTCTCTCTCTCTCTCTCTCTCTCTGCATCTCCATCTTCGGCTTTCTTCGCCTCTGTCTCTATGACGCAGCAGTGGGCGAGGAAGGAAGAAAGAGGGGAAGAGCCGAGGGGATGATGATGATGATGATGATGACGTCATCGCCGAGACGATGACTTCACCGCTCGCTGCCACGAACTAGCTGTGACGTCATCACGGCGTCGAGCGAGCGTTGCCATGACGAATCTCGTATCCCTTTTCCAGCAGCTCGTCTAGTAAATCCGGCATCGGATATTAGTTGTTTGTGGGATATATATACATATACTTATTGTATTTTATTCTCTTTCTTCTCTCTCTCTCTCTCTCTCTCTCTCTCTCTCTCTCTCTCTCTCATTTATCACTTACTACATTTTTTTGTGGCTGGAATTCTTCTTCTATAAATCCCCGTCATAGCCTTCTCGGAGAGGGAAAGAAAAGGTCATAGGTCAACCTCTGGAGGAGATCATGTCACTGAGAGAGAGAGAGAGAGTCAAGTTCACACAGGCTGCTGTCATTTACATTGGAACCGGAACTCTTGATATATAGGCACTCCAGTTCTGACCCCTGACCCCTACCTCCCTACCCCCTACCCTTCTTGGAATTTCCAGAGCTCCCTATCCCCCACCCCAACTCTTATCTTCCACCCCCCCTCCTTTTTTTGAAATTTTCTTCTTCTTCTTCTTCGTCTTCTTCTTCTTCTTCCTCTTCCTCTTGTTTATTCTTTCATTTATCGATTCTTAAAATTCCGACCTGGAATCGTTTTCTAAAGAAATGGGTCTGGAAGGGATTTTTTTTTTTTTTTTTGGGGGGGGGGTGGGGGTTTAAGAGGAGGTGTTTAAAAGATAAGGGCCTTGTAGTACTGGGGGTTTAAAGATCTTCGTCTTCCTTTCCCCCCTCCCCTCCCACCCCCACACACACCCCCCCCCCCTTCCCCCTCTTGGTTTTTGGTGGCTCTTCTTTTCCAGACTTTCCAGGATTCTTTCCAGGACGCTCCAGAATGCATTAGTGTATGCAGTCTGGTACACTTTCTTCTTATCTGTCTCCTGCTAATAATATATATATATATATATATATATATATATATATATATATAATATATTATATCATATATAGTAATATACAATATACAATATATATACATGCATAAACGAGGAACTTTAGAGTATAAGAAAGTGATATACTATACGTCGTCATATTCATGATGTACTATATGAATATTTGTCTTCTTCTTCTTCTTATTCTTCTTCTGCTTCTTCTTCTTCTTCTTCTTCTTCTTCTTCTCCTGTTGCCCATTTAGCACCGGTTGGGCTTTTGTCTTTTGTGCAGCTTCCTGTGCTCTGCTGACGGCCATTTCAAAATTCAACCCCCCCCCCCCTCCCCCATCGGAAATGTCAAAGTTCGAGTTGGCCCGCAATTCTGCAGACTTAGTCCGGGAGAGAGAGAGAGAGAGAGCAGAGAGATAGACAGAGAGTATTTAATTTCTCAACGTATTGAATGTTTGATATAGACGAAGTGAATGTTTGAATAGAAAGTAAGCGTCATTTACCTTGCAAATGTCTTGTATATATTTGATAGAAAACTGCTATGAATCATTACTTTGTTAACATAGTGCATCTACAAAAACTTCTTGTAGATCAATTGTCCTGTAGATATTGACAGAAAACTAATATGAATAATTTCACTTCTAACATTGTTGCATCTACAAAACCTTCTTGTAGATCAAATTTCCTGTAGATATTGATAGAAGAGTAACATGAGTCATTTCACTTCTAACATTGGTGCATCTACAAAACCTTCTTGTAGATCAAATTTCCTGTAGATATTGACGGAAAACCGGTGCGAATCATTACCTTGTTAACATTAGTGCAACTACAAAAACTTCTTGTAGATCCATTTTCCTGTAGGTATTGATAGAAAAGTAACATGAATCATTTCACTGCTAACATTGGTGCATCTACAAAAAATTCTTGTAGATCAAATTTCCTGTAGATATTGACTGAAAACTAACATGAATCATTTAACTTCTAACATTGATGCATCTACAAAAAATTCTTGTAGATAAAACGTCCTGTAGATATAGACAGAAAACTAATGGGAATCGTTTCACTTCTAACATTGTTGCATCTACAAAACTTTCTTATAGATCAAATTTCCTGTAGATATTGATAGAAAACTAATACGAATCATTTCACTTCTAACATTGTTGCAACTACAAAACCTTGTTGTAGATGAAATTTCCTGCAGATACTTCCTGCTCGCAGCATGACGTGTGATTCCCCACTCCCTGTGGAACACTAACTCCTCTTTAAGCAAAGCCATATCTTGTGATATGACTGGCTTGCCGCTTCCCTTCTCAGAAGAAAGCTCTTTTTATCTTCTTAATCTCCCTCGGTTATTCCACTGTGTCACTATTTCTGGCTTTCAGAGCCCTGTGTGGGTCTGCTTCCAGCCCTGTGGAAGCCTGGTTCCAGCTCTTGTGTAATTTTGTTTCCAGCCCTGTGCAAGTTTGGTTCCAGCCCCGTGTAATTATATTTCTAGCCCCCTGTAAGTCCAATCCTTGACTCACTTTTTCTTAAAGTTATCCCCTTTACCTGCTATTTTCCCCAATTTCTTAAATGCAGACGATTCTACCCTTCACAAATCAATGTCAGGCGTCTTCCGAAACATGGTTCAAGTCTTGCCTAGGTATAACTGGAATCATGAATGAATATCTGGATAGAATTTTCTTCTTCATCCGTAGCATTCATTTCGTACTATGAATACCCATGATTATTCTACATTGCTCTCTCTCTCTCTCTCTCTCTCTCTCTCTCTCTCTCTCTCTCTCTCTCTCTCTCTCTCCTGAGATACCCTTCAATAATCACTTTATTGGCTTATTACCAGTGGGTAAAGAGAGAAAGAGATAGAAAGACGATCCAACTTTCCCTCAGCTGTCAGAATGTGAAGCGTGTTTGGATATCTGGGGTAGCTATAAGTGTGTGAGGGATTGGTATGTATCTATCCGATCGTCTTTTGTTTTTTATCTTGGGTAAGGTGGGTGTTAATGTGTCGTGTGTTCTTTTTTTTTTTTTTTTTTTTTTTTTTTTTTTGGGGGGGGGGGTAAGTCTCCGGGTGTAGTATGTGTGCTGCTTGCGCGTGTACTGTGTGTTTGATTTATTTTACACTTAAACTTGTACTTGTATGTGACCCGCCAATAGAGAACCTTATAAATCATACATACATTGTGTATACACACATATACATATATAGTATATATATATATATATATATAATATATATATATATATATATATGTGTGTGTGTGGTGTGTGTGTGTGTGTGTATATATATATATATATATATATATATATATATATATATATATATATATATATATATATATATATATATATATATGTATATGTATGTATATATATATATATATATATCTATATATATATATATATATAGTATATATATATATGTATATTTATATAATATAGATATATATATATATATATATATATATATATATATATATATATATAGATATAGTGTAAGTTACTCGAGAATTTCGTGAGAGAGAGAGAGAGAGAGAGAGTGAGAGATGAGAGAGAGAGAGAGAGAGAGAGAGAGCCTATGTTTAACCACAAGCGCCCATTAAAACGACCCGTACAGTCTGACCCTACTTACCACATGGGGGGAAAACCGACAAGGGGGGGAGGGGGGGGTGTTGGCGTAACCCCGTGGGAAGTTGATGGGGGGACATACTAAAGTCCGTTCCGTGCTGTCATAAGGCCACCTCAATCTACACCAGTAGCAGGAGAGGTAGGGGATCTTGGGAATGGGCATATTTTTTTATTTCAAGGCTGTAAAAATAATTCCCTTAAATTTATAATTCATTTATCTATTACTTATCGATGTATTTATTTATCCGTTCATTTCGTAAGCTATGTATTTATTTATTGTAAATGTTCAGCTCTTCTTTTAGATCGACCTTCCACTCGCCGAACATCTGTTAAATACGAGATCATTATTGAAATGGAATAATTTTTGGATCAAGGCCGTAGAAGCTTTAATTGGAGTTATATTTTTAAACATTTTTATCGACGCTCCCTTTGAGCGTACAATGGCGTCGTCCTTCGCAGTCAGTTTACTCCAAAGCCTCACTCCAATTCATTATTATTATAAATCCCTTTGAATTTTATCAATTGCATTTATTTGATTTTATTATTTGTGGCCTTTGGATAAGAGTCGTTTGGATTTGAAAGCATCAGTTACTTTGCACCTTTTTAGTGGGAGGGGGGATTGGTTGAGGGTGAGTCATCTCCGCCTCCATCTCCCTCACCCCCCTTTTTCCCCTTCACCTCCGACAGTCTCCCATCCCCCCACCCCCACCCCCCACCCCCAGTGTCACCTAAAAGCCCATACGAAAACTTGTGGAGATCATGCCGTGTTGTCGCTTTTTATGGGAATCTCGTGGTTAAACTGACTCTCTCTCTCTCTCTCTCTCTCTCTCTTCTCTTTCTGAGATGGCTTTGAGATGTTTACCTTTTCTTCCTGAATGCTTCCTCTCTCTCTCTCTCTCTCTCTCTCTCTCTCTCTCTCTCTCCGAGATGTGCTTTTTTTTTTTTTTTTGGGGGGGGTTTTTTGGGGGGGGGGGGGGAATACGCTAAGCGTTGACTCATTTTCGGATCTTTTATTACCCCGTTTTATAGACTTTTTTTTTTCTCTCTCTCTCTCTTAAGTGGGAACAGCTTCTCTCTCTCTCTCTACTTTTCTCTCCCCCTCCCAACCGTGACCTTGCCCTCTCAGAGGTCGTGAGACACTTCCTGCTTTCCCCTAACCTCAGTCACCCTGGGGTTGTTTGGGGGGTTGTCACAGGTAAAGGATTTTACTCCACGACCTGTGTAAGAAGGGTTGGGGTTGCTGTGTGACGTTGCGGTGTGTTTCTCAGTCACCCTGAGGTTGTTGTGA